>NC_060193.1:18595919-18615919 GCF_021184085.1 Oncorhynchus gorbuscha
GCCCTGGGTTAATAGACATGTATATAGCCCCTGGGTTAATAGACAGGTATATAGGCCCTGGGATAATAGACAGGTATATAGGCCCTGGGTTAATAGACAGGTATATAGGCCCTGGGTTAATAGATAGGTATATAGGCCCTGGGTTAATAGATAGGTATATAGGCCCTGGGTTAATAGACAGGTATATAGGCCCTGGGTTAATACACAGGTATGTAGCCCCTAAGTTAATAGACAGGTATATAGGCCCTAGGTTAATAGACAGGTATAGAATACGTTTGTCCAGACGTATGGCCATCGCGATCAAGGAAAGGTTGTCGTCCTGGCACGCCAACCCCATTTGGACCTCCTCAGACAGTCCTCTATGGAATAGGGTGCCGAGCTCCGGTTCACTCCCCTGGAGGCTGTCACGGTCCGGAAGTTGAAGGCGTACTCCACAGCGGTCGGGCACCCTGCTGAAGTTGGAATAGCCACTCACCTAACTCTCTGCCCTCCGGTGGATGGTTGAAAACAGAGCCACAAACCTCACATAGAAACCCAGCACTTCCTTTCTTCTCTCCCACACGGCTGTAGCCCACTCCAATGCCCAACCGGTCAGTAAGGAAATGACCGTGGCAACCTTGGACATCTCAGTGGTGGGAACTCACGTCTGATGGGTGAAATAGAATGAGTAGGAAGACACGAGAGAAGGACAATCGGGCATCTGCTGAGTAAGCTGGAGGACTGGCTCGCTGAGATGGCTCGTGATAGAAGGCCCTCCGCTAGTTGAAGGTGAAACCTCTCTGGTGGCGTTGTGGCGTCGGAGGACTTCTTCCTAGTTGAGCCAGCTGATCGTAGTGTTGGCAGAGTAGGTATCTCTGTTCACCAACGGTCTGAGGACTTTTTCTTCTGCTGCTTCCATAATTACTGAGGATACCCCTAACCCTAACCCCTAACTGTATGTACATATCTACCTTATTTACCTCGTACCTGTGACATATACACAGTGAGTCAGGAAGCAGTTGCAGAAAGAGAGTTTAATAATAAAACAAGGCAGATGACCAAAGTAGGAGTAGTGTACAGAATGTGAAAACAAACCAATATTGACTGATGACTGAGGGCTAAATAAAGGGAAGGTAATCAAGGTGATGATGAATTCCAGGTGCGCGTAATGATCGGGAGCAGGTGTGTGTAATGATGATTGCCAGGACAGGTGGTTAGTAGACCGGTGGCTTTAAGCGTTGGAGAGGGGGAGTAGGAGCAATCGAGGGGCATTTTTCTCTCTGCATTGTTGGAAAGGGCCCGTAAGTAAGCATTTCAATGTTAGTTAACACCTGTTGTTTACGAAACATGTGACAAATGCTATTTGATTGGATTTTATTTTGTGGGGAAATCACAAAAGATATGTCCACGAAACACAAAAACTGACCAGTTGTGCTGATAAATATACAATGTTTCTTTTAAGGTGCAAAAAACATTCACCGGATGTTGCAAGAACATTCCTAGAACATATTTTGTTTGTTCTTTAAAAGGTTCCCAGAATGTTTCATAAGATTGAGGGAACAGTCTCGTGGGAACATTGTGGGGACATCACAAAACACACTGCTCAAAAAAATAAAGGGAACACTAAAATAACACATCCTAGATATGAATGAATGAAATATTCTTACTGAATAATTTTTTCATTACGTAGTTGAATGTGCTGACAACAAAATCACACAAAAATTATCAATGGAAATCAAATTTTTCAACCCACGGAGGTCTGGATTTGGAGTCACACTCAAATTTAAAGTGGAAAACCACACTACAGGCTGATCCAACTTTGATGTAATGTCCTTAAAACAAGTCAAAAGGAGGCTCAGTAGTGTGTGTGGCCTCCATGTGCCTGTATTACATTTACATTTAAGTCATTTAGCAGACGCTCTTATCCAGAGCGACTTACAAATTGGTGCATTCACCTTATGACATCCAGTGGAACAGTCACTTTACAATAGTGCATCTAAATCTTAAAGGGGGGGGATACTTATCCTATCCTAGGTATTCCTTAAAGAGGTGGGGTTTCAGGTGTCTCCGGAAGGTGGTGATTGACTCCGCTGTCCTGGCGTCGTGAGGGAGTTTGTTCCACCATTGGGGGGCCAGAGCAGCGAACAGTTTTGACTGGGCTGAGCGGGAGCTGTACTTCCTCAGTGGTAGGGGGCGAGCAGGCCAGAGGTGGATGAACGCAGTGCCCTTGTTTGGGTGTAGGGCCTGATCAGAGCCTGGAGGTACTGAGGTGTCGTTCCCCTCACAGCTCCGTAGGCAAGCACCATGGTCTTGTAGCGGATGCGAGCTTCAACTGGAAGCCAGTGGAGAGAACGGAGGAGCGGGGTGACGTGAGAGAACTTGGGAAGGTTGAACACCAGACGGGCTGCGGCGTTCTGGATGAGTTGAAGGGGTTTAATGGCACAGGCAGGGAGCCCAGCCAACAGCGAGTTGCAGTAATCCAGACGGGAGATGACAAGTGCCTGGATTAGGACCTGCGCCGCTTCCTGTGTGAGGCAGGGTCGTACTCTGCGGATGTTGTAGAGCATGAACCTACAGGAACGGGCCACCGCCTTGATGTTGGTTGAGAACTACAGGGTGTTGTCCAGGATCACACCAAGGTTCTTGGCGCTCTGGGAGGAGGACACAATGGAGTTGTCAACCGTGATGGCGAGATCATGGAACGGGCAGTCCTTCCCCGGGAGGAAGAGCAGCTCCGTCTTGCCGAGGTTCAGCTTGAGGTGGTGATCCGTCATCCACACTGATATGTCTGCCAGACATGCAGAGATGCGATTCGCCACCTGGTCATCAGAAGGGGGAAAGGAGAAGATTAGTTGTGTGTCGTCTGCATAGCAATGATAGGAGAGACCATGTGAGGTTATGACAGAGCCAAGTGACTTGGTGTATAGCGAGAATAGGAGAGGGCCTAGAACAGAGCCCTGGGGGACACCAGTGGTGAGAGCGCGTGGTGAGGACACAGATTCTCGCCACGCCACCTGGTAGGAGCGACCTGTCAGGTAGGGCGCAATCCAAGCGTGGGCCGCGCCGGAGATGCCCAACTCGGAGAGGGTGGAGAGGAGGATCTGATGGTTCACAGTATCGAAGGCAGCCGATAGATCTAGAAGGATGAGAGCAGAGGAGAGAGAGTTAGCTTTAGCAGTGCGGAGCGCCTCCGTGATACAGAGGAGAGCAGTCTCAGTTGAATGACTAGTCTTGAAACCTGACTGATTTGGATCAAGAAGGTCATTCAGAGAGAGATAGCGGGAGAGCTGGCCAAGGACGGCACGTTCAAGAGTTTTGGAGAGAAAAGAAAGAAGGGATACTGGTCTGTAGTTGTTGACATCGGAGGGATCGAGTGTAGGTTTTTTCAGAAGGGGTGCAACTCTCGCTCTCTTGAAGATGGAAGGGACGTAGCCAGCGGTCAGTGATGAGTTGATGAGCGAGGTGAGGTAAGGGAGAAGGTCTCCGGAAATGGTCTGGAGAAGAGGGGAGGGGATAGGGTCAAGCGGGCAGGTTGTTGGGCGGCCGGCCGTCACAAGACGCGAGATTTCATCTGGAGAGAGAGGGGAGAAAGAGGTCAGAGCACAGGGTAGGGCAGTGTGAGCAGAACCAGCGGTGTCGTTTGACTTAGCAAACGAGGATCGGATGTCGTCGACCTTCTTTTCAAAATGGTTGACGAAGTCGTCTGCAGAGAGGGAGGAGGGGGGAGGAGGATTCAGGAGGGAGGAGAAGGTGGCAAAGAGCTTCCTAGGGTTAGAGGAAGATGCTTGGAATTTAGCGTGGTAGAAAGTGGCTTTAGCAGCAGAGACAGAGGAGGAAAATGTAGAGAGGAGGGAGTGAAAGGATGCCAGGTCCGCAGGGAGGCGAGTTTTCCTCCATTTCCGCTCGGCTGCCCGGAGCCCCGTTCTGTGAGCTCGCAATGAGTCATCGAGCCACGGAGCGGGAGGGAAGGACCGAGCCGGCCTGGAGGATAGGGGACATAGAGAGTCAAAGGATGCAGAGAGGGAGGAGAGGAGGGTTGAGGAGGCAGAATCAGGAGATAGGTTGGAGAAGGTTTGAGCGGAGGGAAGAGATGATAGGATGGAAGAGGAGAGAGTAGCGGGGGAGAGAGAGCGAAGGTTGGGACGGCGCGATACCATCCGAGTAGGGGCAGTGTGGGAGGTGTTGGATGAGAGCGAGAGGGAAAAGGATACAAGGTAGTGGTCGGAGACTTGGAGGGGAGTTGCAATGAGGTTAGTGGAAGAACAGCATCTAGTAAAGATGAGGTCGAGCGTATTGCCTGCCTTGTGAGTAGGGGGGGAAGGTGAGAGGGTGAGGTCAAAAGAGGAGAGGAGTGGAAAGAAGGAGGCAGAGAGGAATGAGTCAAAGGTAGACGTGGGGAGTTTAAAGTCGCCCAGAACTGTGAGAGGTGAGCCGTCCTCAGGAAAGGAGCTTATCAAGGCATCAAGCTCATTGATGAACTCTCCGAGGGAACCTGGAGGGCGATAAATGATAAGGATGTTAAGCTTGAAAGGGCTGGTAACTGTGACAGCATGGAATTCAAAGGAGGCGATAGACAGATGGGTAAGGGGAGAAAGAGAGAATGACCACTTGGGAGAGATGAGGATCCCGGTGCCACCACCCCGCTGACCAGAAGCTCTCGGGGTGTGCGAGAACACGTGGGCGGACGAAGAGAGAGCTGTAGGAGTAGCAGTGTTGTCTGTGGTGATCCATGTTTCCGTTAGTGCCAAGAAGTCGAAGGACTGGAGGGAGGCATAGGCTGAGATGAACTCTGCCTTGTTGACCGCAGATCGGTATGACCTCCCTACAACGCCTGGGCATGCTCCTGATGCGGTGGCGGATGGTCTCCTGAGGGATCTCCTCCCAGACCTGGACAAAAGCATCCGCCAACTCCTGGACAGTCTGTGGTGCAACGTGACGTTGGTGGATGGAGCGAGACATGATGTCCCAGATGTGCTCAATTGGATTCAGGTCTGGGGAACGGGCGGACCAGTCCATAGCATCAATGCCTTCCTCTTGCAGGAACTGCTGACACACTCCTAACCGCACCAGCATATGGTCTCACAAGGGGTCTGAGGATCTCATCTCGGTACCTATTGGCAGTCCAGCTACCTCTGGCGAGCACATGGAGGGCTGTGCCCTTGCTGGAGGTCATTTTGCAGGGCTCTGGCAGTGATCCTCCTTGCACAAAGGCGGAGGTAGCGGTCCTGCGGCTGGGTTGTTGCCCTCCTACGGCCTCCTCCACGTCTCCTGATGTACTGGCATGTCTCCTGGTAGCGCCTCCATGCTCTGGACACTACGCTGACAGACACAGCAAACATTCTTGCCACAGCTCGCATTGATGTGCCATCCTGGATGAGCTGCACTACCTGAGCCACTTGTGTGGGTTGTAGACTCCGTCTCATGCTACCACTACAGTGAAAGCACCGGCAGCATTCAAAAGTGACCAAAACATCAGCCAGGAAGCATAGGAACTGAGAAGTGGTCTGTGGTCCCCACCTGCAGAACCACTCCTTTCTTGGGGGTGTCTTGCTAATTGCCTATAATTTCCACTTGTTGTCTATTCCATTTGCACAACAGCATGTGAAATTTATTGTCAATCAGTGTTGCTTCCTGAGTGGACAGTTTGATTTCACAGAAGTGTGATTGACTTGGAGTTACATTGTGTTGTTTAAGTGTTCCCTTTATTTTTTTGAGCAGTGTATATATTCCCAAAACACAAAAAACTATGCAGTTGTCTGGATGATTCCATAATGTTTATTTTAGGGTGCAAAATGTTCCCACTACACCATTCCCACAACCTTAATGAAACATTTAAAGAATGTTCTTGCAACATCAGGTGAATGTTTTATACAAACATTGTATAATCATCAACACGACTGGACAGATTTAGTTTTTATGATAACATTTGCTGAAACCTAACAAATGTTCTGGGAACTTGCACAGAATCAATTTTGGTTTGCTGGGAAAACATGACTGGTACATTGTGTTGTTATATTACCTGGAAACCTAATGACAACTTTTAGGGAATGTTCTCTGGTGTTTCTTACAGATGTTGTGCGCACAATATTTTAGTGAATGTTATGAGAACATTCTAAGGATATTTCATTTAAATACACTGTTTCATAAAGACATTCTTTGAATACTTTTGGGATGTTAGGATTGGAATCTTAGCTAATGTTCTGTGGAAAACACCTTCATAAACACTGTGATATCATCACACCAATCTCCTGATGTCAGCACAGCCCTACCCAGTGTCACTGTTATTAACGTCCCCTCATCTCCGCTGAATAAGCTGTACCTTTGATACTTGCATGAAAAATGTAACGCGAATATGAGTCCTGTCATGTCCGGAATAAATTATCCAACAGAGGTATGAATATTGTAATTCTGGGTCCTTGTGTGTGGCTATGACTATGAAATATGTTGTGTGTGTGTTGGGGGAGTGACTGTGGTAGTGACTTTGTACTGGTCTCATGTCACGCCATTGCTTAATCTGTCTCAGTCACCGTGGCAACGGGCTGCCAGTCTTTAGTTGTCATCCTAGGAATCAGGCTCCATCCAGACTACAGTAATACACAGTACAATCAGTTCACACAGAGTCAACAGCCTAACTTTGCCTTTGTGAACACAGTCTTAAAACCTGCATTCAGGTCTGTGTGTGTGGGCCCATATGCAGCTGTGTGCAGGTGTGCGTTCGTGTGCGTCCTTTACCAGCTGTGTGAGAGCAGGGGAAATGAGGTGGAACTCAATCTGCCCCACACCTGTCTGTCTGTCTCTGCCTGGAGGGAGGAGCCTTAGGGCTTGCACACACGCACACACACACGTACTCGAAATCACACACTCATATACACATAGCAATATGGATGGAAGGAAGAGCGTGGGTATTATATTAATATTATATTAATGTATGCGCAGAGCCAGTTTAATGTCTGTGTATGGGAGAGTGCAATCTGATCTGTAAGTGTGTTTGCACAGAAAGCTTCCTGCTGGCGGAGAGGGATAATATTTACTGAACAGAGAGAAAAGAGATGGAGGTAGAGAGAAAAGGGAGGGAAGGAATATAGAGGGAGAGGTCCTTTGCTCTGTCCTTTGCTGTTGTTCTGGGATTGATTTGCACATTTCGCCTCAAAGAACGTTCATCTCTAGGAGACAGAACACGTCTCCTTCCTGAGCGGTATGACGGCTGCGTGGTCCCATGGTGTATATACTTGCGTACTATAGTTTGTATAGATGAATGTGGTACCTTCAGGCGTTTGGAAATTGTTCCCAAGAATGAACCAGACTTGTGGAGGTATAGAATTATTTTTCTGAGGTCTTGGCTGATTTCTTTTGATTTTCCCATGATGTAAAGCAAAGTGGCACGGAGTTTGAAGGTAGGCCTTGAAATACATCCACAGGTACACCTCCAATTGACTCAAATGATGTCAATTAGCCTATCAGAAGCCTCTCGAGCCATGACATCATTTCTGGAATTTCCCAAGCTGTTTAAATGCACAGTCAACTTAGTTTATGTAAACTTCTGACCCACTGGAATTGTGATACAGTGAATTATAAGTTAAATAATCTGTCTGTAAACAATTTTTGGAAAAATGACTTGTGTCCTGCACAAAATAGATGTCCTAACCGACTTGCCAAAACTATAGTTTGTTAACAAGAAATTCTGGAGTGGTTGAAAAACAAGTTTTAATGACTCCAACCTAAGTGTATGTAAACTTACGACTTCAACTGTAACATAAAGTGTTGCTTTGTTAGATAAAATCCTTTTTCAAATCCTAAAAAGGTCCATATAGCATGCACGATCGATTTTGTATTTCCACTCGTTCAATTTGCAAAGAAAGAAATCTGTGAAAATCTAACCATAAATGTTGTTTCAAACAGTCATATTACGTTCGTATGTATTCCTCAGAGATCCTAGAATGTACCCAGACTTCACTATATCATTAGGGGTGTAGTATATCCTATAGGACACCATATTTGGTCCGAGAGGGACGCCTTCATGGCATGCCGACGTCTTCACTTGAACGACTATGTCAAATAAGCACCAATCGGTGTCAAAAAAAATCTAGCTTGATAGCCAATGAGCTGGGCTTGACGGGAGTATCTGGAAACCCTGTATCTGTCATGAAATGTAGCTACCAACCTTGTACGACAGCATGCCTTTTCCTTTTGGACAAAAATGATACTCAAATACTCAAAGTTATGAAGTTATGAAAACTTGTTGTTTTGAAAATGTTGATATTATTTATAATATTGCTACTAATATTGGAAAAGCTCAATCAAAGTCCAAGTATACAGATTTGACGATATTCTTGCAGAAAAATGTAATATGAATTCAAATGTCTCCTTCACGATTTGCCCAAATGTACCTGGGTGACTTCACATTAAATGTCATGTAGTTCGCTCATACTTCGCTCATACCACGCCAGGTAGCAGTTGTTCTCAACTGGCCTACCTGGTTAACACTTGTTTGGGACTGGGGGGCAGTATTGAGTAGCTTGGATAAAAAGGTGCCCAGAGTAAACTGCCTGCTACTCAGCCATAAAAGCTAGAATATGCATATAATTAGCATATACGGCATATAATTATATTTTGATAGAAAACACTCTGAAGTTTGAATGCTGTCTGTGAGTATACCATAACTCATATGGCAGGCAAAAACCTGAGAAAGAATCCAACCAGGAATTGGGAAATCTGAGGTTTGTAGTTTTTCAAGTCATTGCCTATCGAATATACAGTGTCTATGGGGTCATATGCACTTCCTAAGACTTCCACTAGATGTCAACAGTCTTTAGAACCTTGTTTGAGGCTTCTACTGTGAAAGTGGGAGCGAATGAGATCTGATTGAGTAAGGGCTCTGCCAGAGTGGCATGAGCTGAACACCTGCGTTCCATTGCATTTCTGAAGACAAAGGAATTATCCAGTTGGAACATTATTGAAGATTTATGTTAAAAACATCCTAAAGATTGATTCTATACATCGTTTGACATGATTCTACGGACTGTAATGGAACTTTTTGACTTTTCGTCTGGACCTAGTAATCACGCCTCGTGAATTTGGATTACTGGACTAAACGCTCGAACAAAAGGGAGGTATTTGGACATAAATTATGGACTTTATCGAACAAAACAAACATTTATTGTGGAACTGGGATTCCTGGGGGTGTATTCTGATGACGATCATCAAAGGTAATATATTTATATTTATAATGCTATTTCTGACTTCTGTTGACTACACAACATGGCGGATATCTGTATGGCTTGTGTTTGTGTCTGAGCGCTGTACTCAGATGATTGCATGGTGTGCTTTTTCCGTAAAGTTTTTTAAATCTGACACAGCGGTTGCATTGAGGAGAAGTGGATCTAAAATTCCATGCATAACACTTGTATCTTTTAGCAATGTTTATTATGAGTATTTCTGTAAATTGATGTGGCTCTGCAAAATCACTGGATGTTTTGGAACTACTGAACATAACGCAACAATGTAAACTGAGATGTTTGGATATAAATATGAACTTTATCGAACAAAACATACATGTATTGTGTAACAAAGTCCTATGAGTGTCATCTGATGAAGATCATCAAAGGTTAGTGATTAATTTTATCTCTATTTCTGCTTTTTGTGACTCCTCTCTTTGGCTGGAAAAATGGATTTGATTTTCAGTGATTAGGCGCTGACCTAACATAATCGTTGGGTGTGCTTTCGTCGTAAAGCATTTTTGAAATCGGACACTATGGCTGGATTTCAACAAGTTTTTCTTTAAAATTGTGTAAAACACGTGCATGTTTGAGGAATTTTAATTATGGGATTGCTGTTGTTTTGAATTTGGCGCCCTGCAATTTCACTGGCTGTTAGCGAGGTGGGACGCTACCATCCCACATATCCCAGAGAAGTTGAATAAAGGTGAATTTTTTAATAAAAAAAATGAAAATACATCAAGTTATCTGTCTGAAACTTTGCACATATGCTGCTGCCATCTTGAGGATACCATCGGAATTACAACCAGAGTGATGGCTAGAACTGGGACCTTTCTGTTGCATTTCAAAGATGGTGGTAGAAAGAAAACAGTTGTTTTTTTCTTTGTATTTTCTTCTACCAGATCTATTGTGTAATATTCTCCTACATTAAATTCATATTTCTACACACTTCAAAGTGTTTCCTTTCAAATGGTACCAAGATTATGCAAATTCTTGCTTCAGGGCCTGAGCTACAAGCATTTAGATTTGGGTATGTCATTTAAGCAAAATTTGGAAAAAAAGGGGGCTAACCTCTTGCTCCTACCAGACACGCAGGCGTCCCATCTAGACACCTGGAAATGAAAATGCGCTACGCTAAATGCTAATAGCACTCGTTAAAACTCAAACGTTCATTAAAATACACATGCAGGGTACTTAATTAAAGCTACACTCATTGTGAATCCAGGCAACAAGTCAGATTTTTAAAATGCTTTTTGGCGAAAGCATGAGAAGCTATTATCTGATAGCATGTAACACCCCAAAAGACCCGCAGGGGACGTAAATAAAATAATTAGCATAGTCGGCGCTACACAAAACGCACAAATAAAATATAAAACATTCATTACCTTTGACCATGTTCTTTGTTGGCACTCCTAGATGTCCCATAAACATCACTATTGGGTCTTTTTTTCGATTAAATCGGTCCATATATAGCCTAGATATCGATCTATGAAGACTGTGATCAAGGAAAAAAATAGTGTTTTATAACGTAACGTCATTTTTTTAAATTAAAAAAGTTGACGATAAACTTTCACAAAACACTTTGAAATACTTTTGTAATGCAACTTTAGGTATTAGTAAACGTTAATAAGCGATCAAATTGATCATGAGGCGATGTATATTCTATAGCTGTACGTCTGGAAATAATGTCCGGGTAAATCTCAACCAAAATATCCGGTCGGAGACCGGAAGAAAGGTGCTACCTTGTGTCCGTTTGACCAAGAAACAAATCTTAGGCAAATGACATGACTGTTGACATCGTGTGGAAGCTGTAGGTATTGCAACCTCGGCCCCATTTAATGTGGTTCACATTCAACAATGGGTTCTAGTGGCCCATGGATATATTTTCGCATTTTCAGTGATCAGATTTTCCTGCGCTTTTCGATGAAACGCACATTCTGTTATAGTCACAGCCGTGATTTAACCAGTTTTATAAACGTCTGAGTGTTTTCTATCCACACATACTAATCATATGCATATACTATATTCCTGGCATGAGTAGCAGGGCACTGAAATGTTGCGCGATTTTTAACAGAATGTTCGAAAAAGTAGGGGGTAGGAATAACAGGTTAAGAATATTTAAGAAGGTCAAATAACTACTTTGCTATTTGATTTTGAATTTGAAGACCCTGTGAAGTGTGTGTATTGTGTATATATATATATATTTCATCATATATATATTGGGCCTTGCTGCTATTAACCCATACGAATGCATTGAATAACAGATTCACGACATGGAACAACAGATAGTCCCCAAAACAAAATCTGAAGGAAGTTAGCTCTGAGAGAAAAAAGAAAGCTCAGGAAACATACATATATATATATTTTTTAAACATTTATTTAACCCCTTATTTTTGGCACAAAACAATCTCCATTTACAGTTCAGTGCATTCGAAAAGTATCATTTTTTTCACATTCTGTTACGTTACAGCTTTATTCTAAAATGTATTAAATAAATGGTTTCCTTATCAATCTACACACATACCACACAATGATAAAGCAAAAAACATTTTTTTAATGATTCAAATTTAAAACAAATTTAAAATTACCTTATGTACATATGTATTCAGACCCTTTTAAGGACACCTTAATTTGAGCATCCTGTTTCCATCGATCATCCTTGAGATGTTTCTACAACTTGATTGGAGACCACCTGTGGTAAATTCTATTGATTGGACATGATGTGGAAAGGCACACTGATATCTCTAGCTTAAACTGACAGATTTCTAAGTTCTTACATTTGTAGACTCCTACATTTCCTCAGTGAAAACAATGTCCTGAGCAAATGTCAAATGGGTTTTTACCAAAGTATCATACAACAGACAACGTATTCACCATGCACAAGCTAATTGACAAACAAACCAACTGAAGTAAAAGCAAAGTATCTACATGCTTTTTTTCTTCAAAAATGCTTTTGACTCAATTTACCATGAAGGTCTGCCATATAAATTGAGGGAAAGTTGTGTTGGGGGAAATGTAAGGTTAAAATTGTCAAAAAACACAGATTTCTTTCCACCGGGTGGTGGGGTGAGACAGGGATGCAGCTTGAGCCCCATCCTCTTCAACATTTTCAATATATCAACAAATTGGTGAGGGCATTAGAATAGTCTCCAGCACAAGGCCTCACCCTAGTAGAATCTGAAGTCAAATGTCTACTGTTTGATGATGATCTGGTGCTTCTGTCCCCAACCAAGGAAGGCCTACAGCTGCAACTAGATCTTCTGCAGAGTTGCTGTCAGACCTGGACCCTGACTGTGAATCACAGTAAGACAAAAATAATGTTGTTTCAAAAAAAGGTCCAGTTGCCAGGACCACAAATACAAATTCCATCTAGACACTGTTGCCCTAGAGCACACAGAAACTAGACCTACCTCAGCCTAAACATAACAGGTAACTTCCACAAAGCTGTGAACAATATGAGCGACAAGACAAGAAGGGCCATCAAAAGGAACATAAAATTCAACTTCCCAATTAGGATCTGGCAAAATATTATTGAATCAGTTATAGAACCCAAGAATTTACAAAATAGGACAAACACCAAATTGAGACTCTGTATGCAGAATTCTGCAAAAATATCCTCAGTGTACCACATAAAACGTAAAAACTCATGCAGAGCAGAATTAGGACGATACCCGCTAATTATAAAAATCCAGAAAAGAGCTGTTAAATTCAACAACCACCTAAAAGGAAATGATTCCCAAACCTTCCATAACAAAGCCATCACCTACAGAGAGATGAACCTGGAGAAGAGTCCCCTAAGCAAGCTGGTCAAACAGACCCCACAGAGCCCCAGGACAGCAGCACAATTAGACCCAATCAAATCATGAGAAAACAAAAAGATTATTACTTGACACATTGGAAAGAATTAACCAAAAATACAAAGAAAACTAGAATGCTATTTGGCCCAAAACAGAGAGTACACAGTGGGTGAATACCTGACCACTGTGACTAGCCCAACATTAAGGAAAGCTTTGACTATGTACAGACTCAGTGAGCATAGCATTGCTTTTGAGAGGCCACCGTATGCAGACCTGGCTCCAGAGACAAGACATGCTATGTGCACACTGCCCACAAAATGAGGTGGAAACTGAGCTGCACTTGCAAACATCCTGCCAAATTTATGACCATATTAGAGACACGTATTTCCCTCATTTTATACAGACCCACAAAGAATTTGAAAATAAATATAATTTTGATAAACTCCCATATCTAGTCGGTAAAATACCACAGCGTGCCATAACAGGCTACATCACATCCGGTGGTGATTGGGAGTCCCATAGGGCAGCACACAATTGGCCTAGTGTCGTCTGGGTTCGGCCTGGGTAAGCCGTCATTGTAAATAAGAATATGTTCTTTAACTGACTTGCCTATTTAAATAAAGGTAAAAAATATATACAGTGGGGCAAAAAAGTATTTAGTCAGACACCAATTGTGCAAGTTCTCCCACTTAAAAAGATGAGAGAGGCCTGTAATTTTCATCATAGGTACACTTCAACTATAACAGAAAATCACATTGTAGGATTTTTAATGAATTTATTTGCAAATTATGGTGGAAAATAAGTATTTGGTCACCTACAAACAAGCAAGATTTCTGGCTCTCACAGACCTGTATCTTCTTCTTTAAGAGGCTCCTCTGTCCTCCACTCGTTACCTGTATTAATGGCACTTGTTTGAACTTGTTATCAGTATAAAAGACACTTGTCCACAACCTCAAACAGTCACACTCCAAACTCCACTATGGCCAAGACCAAAGAGCTGTCAAAGGACACCAGAAACACAATTGTAGACCTGCACCAGGCTGGGAAGACTGAATCTGCAATAGGTAAGCAGCTTGGTTTGAAGAAATCAACTGTGGGAGAAATTATTAGGAAATGGAAGACATACAAGACCACTGATAATCTCCCTTGATCTGGGGCCCCACGCAAGATCTCACCCCGTGGGGTCAAAATGATCACAAGAACGGTGAGAAAAAATCCCAGAACCACACGGGGGGACCTAGTGAATGACCTGCAGAGAGCTGGGACCAAAGTAACAAAGCATACCATCAGTAACACACTCCGCCGCCAGGGACTCAAATCCTGCAGTGCCAGACGTGTCCCCCTGCTTAAGCCAATACATGTCCAGGCCCATCTGAAGTTTGCTAGAGAGCATTTGGATGATCCAGAAGAAGATTGGTACAATGTCATATGGTCAGATGAAACCAAAATAGAACTTTTTGGTAAAAACTCAACTCGTCGTGTTTGGAGGACAAAGAATGCTGAGTTGCATCCAAAGAACACCATACCTACTGTGAAGCATGGGGATGGAAACATCATGCTTTGGGGCTGTTTTTCTGCAAAGGGACCAGGACGACTGATCCGTGTAAAGGAAAGAATGAATGGGGTCATGTATTGTGAAATTTTGAGTGAAAACCTCATTCCATCAGCAAGGACATTGAAGATGAAATGTGGCTGGGTCTTTCAGCATTACAATGATCCCAAACACACCGCCCGGGCAACGAAGGAGTGGCTTCGTAAGAAGCATTTCAAGGTCCTGGAGTGGCCTAGCCAGTCTCGAGATCTCAACCCATGGAAAATCTTTGAAGGAAGTTGAAAGTCTGTGTTGCCCAGCAACAGCCCCAAAACATCACTGCTCTAGTGGAGATCTGCATGGAGGTATGGGCCAAAATACCAGCAACAGTGTGTGAAAACCTTGTGAAGACTAACAGAAAACGTTTGACCTCTGTCATTGCCAACAAAGGGTATATCACAAAGTAATGAGATAAACTTTTGTTATTGACTAAATACTTATTTTCCACCATAATTTGCAAATAAATTTATAAATAATTCTACAATGTGATTTTCTGGATTTTGTTTTGCCTGTCATAGTTGAAGTGACCTATGATGAAAATTACAGGCCTCTCTCATCTTTTTAAGTGGGAGAACTTGCACAATTGGTGGCTGACTAAATACTTTTTTTGCCCCACTGTATATATATATATATATCCCAGAACCACTATATATTAAAACAGCAGCAAGATTTGTAACCTGTTGCCACAAGAAAAGGGTAACCAGTGAAGAACAAACAACACTGTAAATAAAAACCCATATTTATGTTTATGTATTTCCCCTTGTGTACTTAAACTATTTGCACATTGTTACAACACTGTACATAGATAGCCATAATATAAAATTTGAAATGTCTTTTTTTAACTTAAATAAAAACTTTTGTGAGTGTAATGTTTACTGTTCATTTTCGATTGTTTATTTCACTTTAGTTTATTATCTATTTCACTTAGTTCGGCAATTTAAGCATTACCTTCCCATGCCAATAAAGCCTTTTGAATTGAATTGATAGGGAGAGAGGGAGTGAGGGAGAGAGAGGGTTACTCTAGGAATGATAGAACCCAGTGACATGGCACAGATGTAGGACAGAGCTACTGTGCAGCCAAAGAGAGAGAGTAAGAGAAGGGGTAGGGGAGGAAGAGAGAAGAGGGGGAGGGGATGAGGAGAGAAGATGGGGGAGGGGTATGTGAAATCACACTGCTGTTCTGTTGCTCTTCTGTTTGACACTACTTTGGAGTAGAGACGCCAGCACACACAAATGAATTACACATTTGTTAAAGCTATAGACTACTCCCAAACACCTAGGTACAGGCCTATATACTGTTTACGTATATCTTGGCCCACTAACAAATATCTATACGCCCACTGACACATACATTTGCTCTCTCACTAAAATTGCTGACAAAACATATACACACACACACACAACTATCCACAGTCAGCGAGCCAGCCCTGGACTATATAAACCCACAGCTTATGGCTGTATGGCCGGAGGGCTAATGGCCAACTCCTCCCTCCCTCCATCACACCTGATAGGGCCCACAGCAAGGTCATACACCTCAATTACCCTCTACAGGGAAAGGGGGGGAGGGAAAGAGAGCGAATGGAGAGAGGAGAAGGAGGTGAAGCCAGATTTCACGCTGTCCTGAGCACTGGCTAACACGCACCAATGATTCCTGACATTTTATTTATGACGCCAGAGCTTTAATACCTGCTCTCCTCCTCTCTCTCTTTCCCGTCCCCCTCTCCCTATCTCTCACACTTCCTCCCCCTCTTCCTCTCCATCTCCCTATCTCTCTTTCTATTTCTCTCCTCCTATCTGTCTATAGTCAGTCATATCAGTATGAGCCTTCCATCTGTTCAATTACACTTCCCATAATCTACAAGTCATGAATATAATATCGCTAGTGTATATAAAACACCTTATTTTTATGAAGATCGACTGTCTTCAAGTGGAGAGTAGAGGGTCGTTCCACCTCAAAACGCACATAAAAGAGGATTTCGACACCCACCATCTTGGATTGTTCTGTTTTTAGAAACAGTTTAGCATTCCTGGAAAATTATTTAGTTGAACCCTGTTCAGACAAATTTGTCATCGAAGTTGTTGGGTTAATGTCCCATCCTACATCCTGATATTACCAGGTTCTGTCCACTAGATGGTGCTGTTCCTGATATTAGGTCATATTGGTAAAGGGATAGTTCACCCAAATTACAAAATGACATATTGGTTTCTTACCCTGTACACAGTCGATGGACCACGTATGACAGCAACATATGCTCTGGTTTTGTTTACATGGCCACTGTTTCAAATGCAAAGGATGTGGGATGGGACAACTTCAATTACTAATTTCTCTGAACAGGGGGAAAAACATAGCCAGATTCCCTGAGAATGCATCACATAGGATGAAGAAACAATTCTCTGAGCTGCAGCTCCATACTCCTTGTCAAACAAAGAGAACTGATGCTACCGTATATACTCGTTGTTGGGGTGGGATTGGCATGGGGTGTGTGGGAGGGGCATGGGGTGTGTGGGAGGGGCATGGGGTGTAAGCAGGTTCCGTGGTTGGCTTTTGACTACTTTGGATTCCTCATTTCTTACTCAATGTTAAATTTTATTTTGGTCCAAATCAGATGCTAGGTACAATAATGATTTAATACTATATTGATCATATCAATTCAAATGGCCAATTTGGGTGCAATCAATTCGCTTAATTTATCAAAGATCAAATTATATTTCAACAAAATATTGCTTCCGGAAAACTTATCCTAACTACCGAAACGATGTGAGAACAATCTGAGATGCTGGGTGTCGTGGCTGGCTGAAAGGACATGGGACAACCCTCGAGCTTATAAATAGGAGATTGCAGAAATGACTACAACTTCATACAGAAATGATAAGCAAGACATAAATGAATTCATTCAGAGCCTAAGATAACGAACAGCATTGAAAAACATTGGATATCTATCCCCCCTAATAGATATGACTATGCCTTTCTCATAATATGCCATTTAGCAGACGCTTTTATTCAAAGCGACTTCATTATGTATGCACTCAAAGCAGGAGTACATCTTACATATGGGTGGTCCCAGGAATAGAATCCACTAACCCTACAAGCACCATGCTCTACCAACTGAGCTACAAAGGAGCTATTACTCTTCACACTCCTACTGCTAATAGATATGGTTCTACAGCAAGTGTGTGTGTGTGTATCTGAATGTTACATACTGCCAGGCATACATAAGCAGCTGTGTTGACATACTGGCCTAATATGGTCTCCATATGTCATTATGCATCCGTCCCAAATGGCACCCCTGTTCCCTATCGTGCACTACGTTTGACCAGTAAACATATAAAGTGCACTAGGAAATAGGGGGACATTTGGGACGCAGATTGCGCAAAGCCTACAACCACACCATTCCCTTTAGGATGCACGACACATCTAGGCAATTATGCTAGAAATAGAACGTTACCTAATGCCACTGAACGAGTTACGCACGCGCACACACACGCACACACACGCACGCACGCGCGCACACAAACACACACACACGCACGCGCACACACACACACACACACACACACACACACACACACACACACACACACACACACACACACACACACACACACACACACACACACACACACACACACACACACACACACACACACACACACACACACACACACACACACCCCGATATGCACTTGACATAATATCTATTGAGCAATGGCCAGAGGAGATAGAGAGACTGACTGAAGTTCCAATTCAAAAGAACAAGAACTGCACAGAAGCACTGAAATGAAAGGGAAAGGGGGATCAGTTGTACAACTGAATGCATTCAACTGAAATGAAAGGGAAAGGGGGATACCTAGTCAGGTGTACAACTGAATGCATTCAACTGAAATGAAAGGGAAAGGGGGATACCTAGTCAGGTGTACAACTGAATGCATTCAACTGAAATGAAAGGGAAAGGGGGATACCTAGTCAGGTGTACAACTGAATGCATTCAACTGAAATGAAAGGGAAAGGGGATACCTAGTCAGGTGTACAACTGAATGCATTCAACTGAAATGAAAGGGAAAGGGGGATACCTAGTCAGGTGTACAACTGAATGCATTCAACTGAAATGAAAGGGAAAGGGGGATACCTAGTCAGGTGTACAACTGAATGCATTCAACTGAAATGAAAGGGAAAGGGGGATACCTAGTCAGGTGTACAACTGAATGCATTCAACTGAAATGAAAGGGAAAGGGGATACCTAGTCAGGTGTACAACTGAATGCATTCAACTGAAATGAAAGGGAAAGGGGGATACCTAGTCAGGTGTACAACTGAATGCATTCAACTGAAATGAAAGGGAAAGGGGGATACCTAGTCAGGTGTACAACTGAATGCATTCAACTGAAATGAAAGGGAAAGGGGGATACCTAGTCAGGTGTACAACTGAATGCATTCAACTGAAATGAAAGGGAAAGGGGATACCTAGTCAGGTGTACAACTGAATGCATTCAACTGAAATGAAAGGGAAAGGGGATACCTAGTCAGGTGTACAACTGAATGCATTCAACTGAAATGAAAGGGAAAGGGGGATACCTAGTCAGGGTACAACTGAATGCATTCAACTGAAATGAAAGGGAAAGGGGGATACAGTCAGTGTACAACTGAATGCATTCAACTGAAATGAAAGGGAAAGGGGGATACCTAGTCAGGTGTACAACTGAATGCATTCAACTGAAATGAAAGGGAAAGGGGGATACCTAGTCAGGTGTACAACTGAATGCATTCAACTGAAATGAAAGGGAAAGGGGGATACCTAGTCAGGTGTACAACTGAATGCATTCAACTGAAATGAAAGGGAAAGGGGGATACCTAGTCAGGTGTACAACTGAATGCATTCAACTGAAATGAAAGGGAAAGGGGATACCTAGTCAGGTGTACAACTGAATGCATTCAACTGAAATGAAAGGGAAAGGGGATACCTAGTCAGGTGTACAACTGAATGCATTCAACTGAAATGAAAGGGAAAGGGGGATACCTAGTCAGGTGTACAACTGAATGCATTCAACTGAAATGAAAGGGAAAGGGGGATACCTAGTCAGGTGTACAACTGAATGCATTCAACTGAAATGAAAGGGAAAGGGGGATACCTAGTCAGGTGTACAACTGAATGCATTCAACTGAAATGAAAGGGAAAGGGGGATACCTAGTCAGGTGTACAACTGAATGCATTCAACTGAAATGAAAGGGAAAGGGGATACCTAGTCAGGTGTACAACTGAATGCATTCAACTGAAATGAAAGGGAAAGGGGATACCTAGTCAGGTGTACAACTGAATGCATTCAACTGAAATGAAAGGGAAAGGGGGTGTATAATGCATTCAACTGAAATGAAAGGGAAAGGGGGATCAGTCAGTGTACAACTGAATGCATTCAACTGAAA
>NC_060193.1:18620919-18670919 GCF_021184085.1 Oncorhynchus gorbuscha
GTAATCACAGCCCATCGATCCCCTTCCTCTCCTCTCCTCCCTCCATCTCTGGTAACATAATCAGGTTAATACATTACTGTAAGCCGGTAGGCTGATCGATGCGAGCATCTCAGGGATGACCCCAGGGTCACAGGGGGGGAGACGGGGTCATGGGCAAAGGAGAGGACCACCTGGTTACTGTAGCTGGGGCATGCACTCGACTCTGCGCGCACACACACTAAGGAGGGAGGGGTCGGACACACACAAACACATTCACAGAGAAATGCTGGTTTGGGCGGTCCAACCTGGTTTGGGCGGTCCAACACACACACAAATAAGGGAGGGAGAAAGGTAGCCTAGAAGCTAGGGGGCATTATTTTAATTTTTGGAAAAATAACGTGCCCAAAGTAAACGGCCTATTTCTCAGGACCAGATGCTAGAATATGCATATAATTTACAATTTAGGATAGAAATCACTTGAAATTTTCCAAAACTGGAAAATTATTGTCTGTGAGTATAACAGAACTGATTTTGCAGGCGAAAGCCTGAGAAAAATCCAATCAGGAAGTGACTCTTATTTTGAAAGCTCTGTGTTCCTATGCATCCCATTTGACCATTGACAGGGATATCAACCAGATTCCTTTTTCTATGGCTTCCCTAAGGTGCCTTTAGACATAGTTTCAGGCCTTTATTTTGAAGAATGACGTTCCCAAAGTTTCTCCCGGTCCTAGTGAAAAGCCAACTGTCCCGGTTGATATTATCGAATGGATATTTGAAAAACACCTTGAGGATTGATTATATGATTATATTATTATTTTTGTCTGCGTTGTCGTGACCGCTATTTCCGGTGGATTCCTGGGTATAACGCACCAAACTAACGGAGGTATTTGGATATAAAAAATATATTTATGGAACAAAAGGAACATTTGCTGTTTATCTGGGAGTCTCGTGAGTGAAAACATCAGAAGATCATCAAAGGTAAACGGTTAATTTGATTGCTTCTCAGATTTTCGTGACCAAGCTTCCTGATGCTAAGTGTACATAATGCTATGCTAGGCTATCGATAAACTTACACAAACGCTTGTATTGCTTTCGCTGTAAAGCATCATTTAAAAAACTGAGACAACAGGGTGAATAACAAAAGGCTAAGCTGTGTTTCGCTATATTTCACTTGTGATTTCATGAATATGAATATTTCCTAGTAATATTTTTTGACTGTTCCGCTATGCTATTCAGCGTTGCTGATGACAAATATACCGGATCCGGGATGAGTAGTTCTAAGAGGTTTTAAGAGCGCTGGGACAGTAATCGAAACGTCACCGGTTTGAATCCCCAAGATTACTAGGTGAAAAATCTGTCGATGTGCCCTCAAGCAAGGCACTTAATCCTAATTGCGCCTGTATGTCGCTCTGGATAAGAGTGTCTGCTAAATGACACAAATGTAAAGAGTGAGTGAAAAAAGGAGTAGGAACACCAAATCTGTTGTTCAGAGAATTACAGAGAGGAGTAAAAACACAGGGCAGGGATATTCTATTTCAATTTGGGGCCTAGGTTCTCCTTACTTCTTTTATTCTCTCTGTCTTTAGTCTTTACCAGAAAGCCATAAAATCCCTGCCAGGAAACAAACGCACGCACACACACATGCTTAGCCCTGTCACACGAAAGAACAGAATGACTCACAAACACACATACGATCATATACAAATACACGTACTACATCCACTCCACACACAATACGGAGTAAATAGGGTGTGCTCTCATAAGAGTTGAAGAGAGGGGGAGTGGAGTGCTTGCCAAGGGGCCCAGGTGAGTAAAGGGGTGCAGGTAACAGGTGGTACAGTTGAAGTCGGAAGTTTACATACACCTTTGCCAAATACATTTAAACAATTCCTGACATTTAATCCTAGTAAAAATTCCCTGTCTTAGGTTAGTTAGGATCACCAATTTATTTTAAGAATATGAAATGTCAGAATAATAGTAGAGAGAATCATTTATTTCAGCTTTTATTTCTTTCATCACATTCCCAGTGGGTCAGAAGTTTACATACACTCAATTAGTATTTGGTAGCATTGCCTTTACTTTTTTTTTTTTACTTGGGTCAAACGTTTCAGGTAGCCTTCCACAAGCTTCCCACAATAAGTTGGGTGAATTTTGGCCCATTCCTCCTGACAGAGCTGGTATAACTGAGTTAGGTTTGTAAGGCCTCTTTCTTCGCACACACTTTGATACAATAAGTGAAATAATTTGTCTGTAAACAATTGTTGGAAAAATTAATTGTGTCCTGCACAAAGTAGATGTCCTAACTGACTTGCCAAAACTATAGTTTGTTAACAAGAAATGTGTAGAGTGGTTGAAAAACGAGTTTTCATGACTCCAACCTAAGTGTATCTAAACTTTCAACTTCAACTGTATGTGTGTGTGTGTGTGTGTGTGTGTGTGTGTGTGTGTGTGTGTGTGTGTGTGTGTGTGTGTGTGTGTGTGTGTGTGTGTGTGTGTGTGTGTGTGTGTGTGTGTGTGTGTGTGTGTGTGTGTGTGTGTGTGTGTGTGTGTGTGTGTGTGTGTGTGTGTGTGTGTGTGTGTGTGTGTGTGTGTGTGTGTGTGTGTGTGTGTGTGTGTGTGTGTGTGTGTGTGTGTGTGTGTGTGTGTGTCAGCTCGTTCAGTAAAACTAGTCCCTTCCCAGCCCCTGCACAGAGATGTTCCTACTGTGAAAGATTCATTTTGGTGGTCCCTACATGGAAAAAGGCTTTTTTTAGGCTTAGTGGTTTGGTTTAGGGTTAGAATTAGGGTTAGGAGTTAGGGTTAAGTTTAGGTTTAGGGGTTAAGATTATGGTTAAGGTTATGTTAAAGGTTAAGTTTAGGGGTTAGGGAGAATAGGATATTGAATGGGAATAAATTGTTTGGTCGTAAAATAAACTTATGTGAGAGTGAGTGTGTGACTCCACAGCCCCAAAACAGAGATGTCCCTAACGTAACTGGATTCTATTTACTAAACTAAACAAATCCCAGTCTGTCTCCATCTCACAGGAAACCATGTCCACCTATGTTTTTCTTACAACTATCTGTCACAATTATCTCTCTCTCTCTCACACACACACACTCTCTCTCTCTCTTTCTGGTGTCTCTTTCTCTACTTCTCTCACAAATCTAGACAAACTTGAACAAACAAGGAAGTCAGTCCAAGCATGTGGATTTCTCTTTCCTCCAATCCAGTCTCCAGTCTCTCCGACCCCTAAACCAAACTCCAGTCCTAACCCCCAGTCCCAGCCCAGGCGCCAGCCAGTAAGCCAGCCACCCCTAACCCACACCCTGCCGTCTCTCTCTCTGTCTCTCCCTGTTTGTCTATTCCACTCCACCTCCTCCTCCTGTTTCTCGAGCACAACACCAGCCAGCCCCCCCTCCCCACTCCCCCCTTCTCTCTCTCTTCCCTCTGTCTCCCTTTCTTCTCCAGGCAGCACACTCAATCACACCCGCCCGCCCTCCACTCCCCCTCTCTCTCCACTCCCCCTCTCTCTCCCTCCACCATCACCGCCTTCATTCCAATGAATGCACAATCCACCCTTCAGCCATGGGGGACTGACCCAGAGGCTGGGGTGGGGGTGGCACAACCACACACACACACACACACACACACACACACACACACACACACACACACACACACACACACACACACACACACACACACACACACACACACACACACACACACACACACACACACACACACACACACACACACACACACACACACTCCCATACTCCCCTATGTGTGTGCACATCTGCAGAGGGACCAGACGACCACCAGGGAAAAGATAGAGGATGGACACACACACACACACACACCTTGTCATAACGCCTGGTGCAGGAAATGGTTTGTTGCTACAAGGACATCCTGGCCAGAGGCCACTGTCATCATCACCTCTAAATAACACTTCATCTCATATTTCAGTTGTAATGAACGTTATTAGAAACCAGTGGAGGCTGGTGGGAAGAGCTATAGGAGGACGGGCTCATTGTAATGGTTGGAATGGAATCAAACACATCAAACATATTGAAACCACATGTTTGACTCTGTTCCATTTATTCCATTCCAGCCATTCAATTAAGCCCAACCTCTTATAGCTCCTCCCACCAGCCTCCACTGTCAAAAATTCAAACTTATATCCCAAGATTAAAATCAAATACTACACATTTAGGAATATATTCCCTACATATACAGTACAGGTCAAAGGTTTGGACACACCTATTCGTTCAAGTGTTTTTTATTTGTACTATTTTCTACATTGTAGAATAATAGTGAAGACATCAACACTATGAAATAACACATATGGAATCATGTATTTATCAACTGTCAAGTGTGTGAATCAGGCCTTCAGGGTTGAATTGCTGCACAGAAACCATTAATAAAGGACACCAATAAGAAGAAGAGACTTTCTTGGACCAAGAAACACAAGCAATGGACATTAGACCGGTGGAAATCTATCCTTTGGTCTGATGAGTCCAAATGTGAGATTTTTGGTTCCAACCGCCGTGTCTTTATGAGATGCAGAGTAGGTAAACGGATGATCTCTGCATGTGGTTCCCACTGTGAAGCATGGAGGAGGTGTGATGGCGTGGGGGTGCTTTGCTGGTGACACTGTCTGTGATTTATTTAGAATTCAAGGCACACTTAACCAGCATGGCTACCACAGCATTCTGCAGCGATACGCCATCCCATCTGGTTTGTGCTCATTGGGACTATCATTTGTTTTTCAATAGGACAATGACCCCAAAACACATCTCCAGGCTGCGTAAGGGGTATTTGACCAAGAAGGAGAATGATGGAGTGTTGATTCAGATGACTTGGCCTCCACAATCACCCGGCCTCAACCCAATTGAGAGGGTTTGGAATGAGTTGGACTACAGATTGAACAAAAATCAGCCAACAAGTGCTCATCATATGTGGAAACTCCTTCCCGACTATTGGAAAACCATTCCTCATGAAACTGGTTGAGAGAATTGCAAGAGTGTGCAAAGCTGTCATCAAGGCAAAGGGTGGCTACTTTGAAGAATCTCAAATATATTTTGATATTTTTTTAACACTTCTTTGTTTACTACATGATTCCATATGTGTTATTTCATAGTTGTGATGTCTTCACCATTATTTTACAATGTAGAAAATAGTTCAAATAAAGAAAAACTCTTGAATGAGTAGGTGTGTCCAAACTTTTGACTGGTACTGTATATACATATACATGCTGTAAAATATGCTGTACTAGAAATAGAACCCCCAACAGAAATATCTATGTAAAACTAGGATTAGGACTCGTAGTAGTGTAGTGTGTGTCCAGATTATAGTATAAACAGATTAGTGTGTCTGTCTAGCGTAGATATTTCCTTATAGATCGATAATGGATGGAAGAGACAGGCACAGCAGATCTATTCTAAAACTAGCACAGCAGTCGACCCGGGCTGAACCGCTGCGCCTGCTGGCTCCGAGCACCAGGCGACTGGAAAAAGAGAATGAGTGAGGGATAAACTTCCGGTGCTAATGAATTAATGGATCAAGTGATTACGGAGCGAGAGAGAGAAAGAGAGAGCGAGACAGAGAGAGAGCGCGAGAGAGAGAACGAAGGAGGAGGAGGGCAGGACAATCCCTAGAGGGGAGGAGAGGAGGAGGGGGAAGAAAATGGAATAGTGACACAGGGGAGATGGGTTCAGTGATTTAGGCTCTGCTATGTGTCTGTGTTGGGGGGGGGGGTATCCGTAGCAATCAGTTTACAGCTGCTGATGAGGTGGGTGTTTCTCTAGTGTTTTAGTGAGGAGTGTTTCTATTCTCCAGGAGCTTGGATTGGTTTGAAGAACAGGGATTGGTAAAGAACTGGGATTGGTAAGGAGAACTGGGAACACCAGGCACAGACAGACACACACACACACACACACACACACACACACACACACACACACACACACACACACACACACACACACACACACACACACACACACACACACACACACACACACACACACACACACACACACACACACACACACACACACACACACACACACACACACACACACACACACACACACACACGTAACATCAGCTCCAGGAGGAAACCGGATGCATGCACACACACATTTCATTGATACCATTCTCCGGGATATGACTAATGTCACACACACACAACAATAGCATGTTGATTACTACATCTCACATTAGCCCTCGAGTACCTCCCTACATCCGCCTGTTATCAGTAACACCCCCCACACACACACACACACACTCACTGTGGACTAGTGACCAGAACAACCACAAACATCCGACCACACCAGCCCACACCACACGAGTCCAGACCAGCCCAGACGAGCAGCTACTAACAGCCACAATGCCAAACACACTACAGTACTACACACACAGCCTCAGCTAGCTTCAGCCCTGGCTCTTTCACTCTCAGTACGCATATAGGGATAAGTATGTACTGCTTAATGCTTAGCCAGCAAGTACCATAGCAGAGATCCATATGTAAAACCAAAGAAAAAGACAGAGACAGAGACAGAGACAGAGAGAGAGAGAGAGAGAGAGAGAGAGAGAGAGAGAGAGAGAGAGAGAGAGAGAGAGAGAGAGAGAGAGAGAGAGAGAGAGAAAGAGAGAAAGAGAGCGAAGCTGGCAATTCAAATCATAGGGGGAACCTCCACTGGGGGGGAGAGACAGAAGGGGGGAGAACAAGATAGAAGGGTGGAGAGAGAGAGAACAAGATAGAAGGGTGGAGATAGAGAGAGAGAAAAATACAGAAGGGTGGAGAGAGAGAGAGAACAAGACATAAGGGGGAGAGAGAGAACAAGACATAAGGGGGAGAGAGAGAACAAGATAGGAGGGTGGAGAGAGAGAGAACAAGATAGGAGGGTGGAGAGAGAGAACAAGATAGAAGGGGGAGAGAGAGAGAACAAGACAGAAGGGTGGAGAGAGAACAAGATAGAAGGGGCGAGAGAGAGAACAAGACAGAAGGGGAGAGAGAAAGAGAACAAGACAGAAGGGGAGAGGGAGAACAAGACAGAAGAGTAGGGGGAGAGGGAGAACAAGACAGAAGGGGAGAGAGAGAGAACAAGACAGAAGGGGGGAGAGAGAGAACAGTATATTAGGGGAGAGAGAACAAGACAGAAGGGGGAGAGAGAGAGAACAAGACAGAAGGGGGAGAGAGAGAACACAAGACAGAAGGGGGAGAGAGAGAACAAGATAGAAAGTGAGAGAGAGAGAACAAGAAAGAAGGGGGAGAGAGAGAACAAGACAGAAGGGGGAGAGAAAGAACAAGATAGAAGGGGAGAGAGAGAACAAGACAGAAGGGGGAGAGAGAGAACAAGACAGAAGGGGGAGAGAGAGAACAAGACAGAAGGGGGAGAGAGAGAGAACCAGACAGAAGGGGGGGAGAGAGAGGACAAGAGAAAAGAGGAGAGAGAAAACAAGATAGAATAGGAGAGAGAGAACAAGAGAAAATGGGTGAAAGAGAGAGAGAACAAGACAGAAGGGGAGAGAGAGAGAACAAGACAGAAGGGGAGAGAGAGAGAACAAGACAGAAGGGGGAGAGAACCAGACAGAAGGGGATAGAGAGAACAAGAGAAAAGGGGTGAAAGAGAGAGAGAACAAGACAGAAGGGTAGAGAGAGAGAACAAGACAGATGGGGGAAGAGAGAGAGAACAAGAGAAATGGGGTGAAAGAGAGAGAGAACAAGACAGAAGGGGAGAGAGAGAACAAGACAGAAGGGGAGAGAGAGAGAGAACAAGAGAAAATTGGTGAAAGAGAGAACAAGACAGAAGGGGAGAGAGAGAGAACAAGAGAAAATGGGTGAAAGAGAGAGAGAGAGAACAAGACAGAAGGGGAGAGAGAGAACAAGACAGAAGGGGGGAGAGAGAGAGAGAGAGAGACGAGAGAGAGAGAGAGAGAGAGTGAGTGAGAGAAAAGGGGTGAAAGAGAACAAGATTGGAGAGAGAGAACAAGATAGAAGGAGAGAGAGAGAGAACAAGTTAGAAGGGGAGGGAGAGAGAACAAGATAGAAGGAGAGAGAGAGAACAAGATAGAAGGAGAGAGAGAGAGAGAGAACAAGATAGAAGGGGAGGGAGAGAGAGAAAAAGATAGAAGGGGGGAGAGAGAGAACAAGATTGAAGGGGAGGGAGAGAGAGAAAAAGATAGAAGGGGAGGGAGAGAGAACGAGTTAGAAGGGGAGGGAGAGAGAGAACAAGATAGAAGGGGGAGAGAGAGAACAAGATAGAATGGGAGGAAGAGAGAGAAAAAGATAGAAGGGTGGAGAGAGAGAACAAGATAGAAGGGGAGGGGGAGAGAGAAAAAGATAGAAGGGGAGAGAGAGAACGAGTTAGAAGGGGAGGGAGAGAGAGAAAAAGATAGAAGGGGAGGGAGAGAGAGAAAAAGATAGAAGGGGAGAGAGAGAGAATGAGTTAGAAGGGGAGGGAGAGAGAGAACAAGATAGAAGGGGGGAGAGAGAGAACAATATAGAAGGGGAGGGAGAGAGAGAAAAAGATAGAAGGGGAGAGAGAGAACGAGTTAGAAGGGGAGGGAGAGAGAGAAAAAGATAGAAGGGGAGAGAGAGAGAACAAGATAGAAGGGGAGGAAGAGAGAACAAGTTAGAAGGAGAGGGAGAGAGAGAAAAAGATAGAAGGGGAGAGAGAGAGAACAAGATAGAAGGGGGAGAGAGAAAAAGATAGAAGGGGAGAGAGAGAGAACGAGTTAGAAGGGGGGAGAGAGATAAAAAGATAGAAGGTGCAGAGAGAGAGAACAAGATAGAAGGGGAGGAAGAGAGAGAAAAAGATAGAAGGGGAGAGAGAGAACAAGATAGAAGGGGAGAGAGAGAACAAGATAGAAGGGGAGAGAGAGAGAACGAGTTAGAAGGGGGGAGAGAGAGAACAAGATAGAAGGGGAGGAAGAGAGAAAAGGTAGAAGGGGAGAGAGAGAGAACGAGAAAGAGAGAAGGAAAAATAAACTACTTTTTTCAGTCCAACACCAGCGGGTAGAAGTCAGTGACAGCCAGCATAATAAACACACTACATCCCAGCTGATGCACAATCTCTCTTTGTGTATGCTACATTCCACACACACACACAGAACCCCAGTCTCTCTCTCCACTGCACAGCAACTTTTTTCTTCCAGATTGCTTTTGTCAACTCTTGGTGCTAGCTTGCAAGCTAGCTAAAACACCCCTAGCATTCTGCTTTGTTCACATGATAGTAGTGTGTGTGTGTGTGTGTGTGTGTGTGTGTGTGTGTGTGTGTGTGTGTGTGTGTGTGTGTGTGTGTGTGTGTGTGTGTGTGTGTGTGTGTGTGTGTGTGTGTGTGTGTGTGTGTGTGTGTGTGTGTGTGTGTGTGTGTGTGTGTGTGTGTGTGTGTGTGTGTGTGAGCGTGTGTGTGTGAAAAGAGAAGGCTCTTACCGTGTTCAGGGTTAGGCTGAGAGGTGCTGATTAAGTAGTAGTAATATCCAGAGGGTGTGTTGTGTTAGTTATCTAGGGCAGAGCAGAGCAGCGAAGGCAGGCTAGTTCAGCAAATCTCCAGTAGCAGCGACATTCAGCCCCTAGCTTTGTGTTGTTCCCTTCTGTTCCCTTTAAACCAGACGGACACGGAGGCCGGGAACCCGGCTTCCCCTCACACACACACCCAGCGACAGACCGATGCACACAACAAAAAACATACACGCACACACACAACCAGCCCCCCAACCTGACACTGGTGTCAGAAGCATGCAGTGTTTTAAAAAAGGCTACAAATCATACATAAATAGAATTGCGTCTTTGTCTCTCTCTCCCTCTTCCAGAAAAAAAGTGTGTGCTTCTTGCTTTGGATCTCCTTTTTCTTTACTCTCCCTCTTTCCCTCACCCTCTCTCTCTCTCTCTCTCTCTCTCTCTCTTTTCTCTCTCTCTCTCTCTCTCTCTCTCTCTCTCTCTCTCTCTCTCTCTCTCTCTCTCTCTCTCTCTCTCTCTCTCTCTCTCTCTCTCTCTCTCTCTCGCACACTCTCGCACACACACGCACACACACACACACTCTTTTTATGTCTCGCTTTTTTTCAACTCAGTAGTCAAACAAAGAAAGGAAAGGAATAGAGTGCATACACACACACTCTCACTCACACATACACACACATACACACACACTCTCACTCACACATACACACACATACACACACACTCTCACTCACACCACAAATCCTGGAGCCCAACCCCCCAGCCTGCCTCTCTCAATTTTTTCCCTGCTTTTCTCCAAACAGCCCCTCCCCGTCTTCTCTCATCACCCCTCCTCTCCTCCTCTCCTCTCCCCTCTCTCAGCCAGGCTCTGGCCTCGTTTTCATTTCATTCGCCTGTCCCCCCCCCTCCATCTATGTGTCAAACAGATGGGATTGGAGAGCGGAAGGAGCCTCTTCTCTCACCGTCCCTCTCTCCTTCGTCCCACGTCTCTCTCTCTTTCTATCTCTATTTAGATGGCTGTATTATTTTGTTATATTGTGTAATAATGTATTGGTGTTTTAGATTGTACTGTTAAACACGGTTTGACCTAAACTGAACTACTCATGAGAAAGAGATGACACGGATTTTTTTAAGAACATTTGTTTTCACCTTTATTTAACCAGGTAGGCCAGTTGAGAACAAGTTCTCATTTACAACTGTGACCTAAAGCAAAGCAGTTCTACACATACAACAACACAGAGTTACACATGGAGTAAAACAGACATACAGGCAATAATACAGTAGAGAAAAATGTGTGTAAATGAGGTAAGATTCGGGAGGTAAGGCAATAAATAGGCCATAGTGGCAAAATAATTACAATATAGAAATTAAACACTGGAGTGATAGATGTGCAGAAGATGAATGTGAGATACTGGGGTGCAAAGGAGCAAAATAAATAACAGTATGAGGATGAGTTAGTTGGATGGGCTATTTACAGATGGGTTATGTACAGGTGCAGTGATCTGTGAGCTGCTCTGACAGCTGGTGCTTAAAGTTAGTGAGGGAGATATGAGTCTCCAGCTTCAGTGATTTTTGCAGTTAGTTCCAGTCATTGGCAGCAGAGAACTGGAAGGAAAGGGGGCCAAAGGAGGAATTGACTTTGGGGGTGACCAGTGAAATATACCAGCTGGAGCGTGTGCTACAGGTGGGTGTTGCTATGGTGACCAGTGAGCTGAGATAAGGCAGGATTTACCTAGCAAAGACTTACAGATGACCTGGAGCCAGTGGGTTTGGCGATGCGGGCCAGCCAACGAGAGCATACAGGTCGCAGTAGTGGGTAGTATTTGGGGCTGTGGTGACAAAATGGATGGCACTGTGATAGACTGCATCCAATTTGCTGAGTAGAGTATTGGAGGTTATTTTGTAAAGGACATCGCAGAAGTCAAGGATCTGTGGGATAGTCAGTTTTACGAGGGTATGTTTGGCAGCATGAGTGAAGGAGGCTTTGTTGCGAAATAGGAAACCGATTCTAGATTTAATTTTGGATTGGAGATGCTTAATGTGAGTCTGGAAGGAGAGTTTACAGTCTAACCAGACACCCAGGTATTTGTAGTTGTCCACATATTCTAAGTCAGAACCGTCCAGAGTAGTGATGCTGGACGGGTGGGCAGGTTAGAGCAGCGATCGGTTGAAGAACATGCATTTAATTTTACTTGCATTTAAGAGCAGTTGGAGGCCACGGAAGGAGAGTTGTATGGCATTGAAGCTTGTCTGGAGGTTAGTTAACACAGTGTCCAAAGAAGGGCCAGAAGTATACAGAATGGTGTTGTCTGCCTAGAGGTGGATCAGAGACTCACCAGCAGCAAGAGCGACATCATTGATGTATACAGAGAAGAGAGTCGGCCAGTGAATTCAACCCTGTGGCATCCCCATAGAGACTGCCTGAGGTCCGGACAACAGGCCGTCCGATTTGACACACTGGACTCTGTCTGAGAAGTAGTTGGTGAACCAGGCGAGTCAGTCATTTGAGAAACCAAGGCTGTTGAGTCTGCCAATAAGAATGTGGTGATTGACAGAGTCGAAAGCCTTGGCCAGGTCGATGAATACAGCTGCACAGTACTGTCTTTTATCAATGCCGGTTATGATATCGTTTAGGACCTTGAGAGTGGCTGAGGTGCACCCATAACCAGCTAGGAAACCAGATTGCATAGCGGAGAAGGAACGTTGGGATTCGAAATGGTCGGTGATCTGTTTGTTATCTTGGCTTTCAAAGACCTTAGAAAGGCAGGGTAGGATAGATATAGGTCTGTAGCAGTTTGGGTCTAGAGTGTCCCCCCTTTGAAGAGGGGGATGACCACGGCAGCTTCCCATTCTTTGGGGATCTCAGACAATATGAAAGAAAGGTTGAACAGGCTAGTAATAGGGATTGCAACAATTTCGGTGGATAATTGTAGAAAGAGAGGGTCTAGCCCGGCTGATTTGTAGGGATCCAGATTTTGCAGCTCTTTCAGAACATCAGCTATATGGATTTTGGTGAAGGTGAAATGGGGGAGGCTTGGGCAAGTTGCTGTGGGGGGTGCAGGGCTGTTGACCAGGGTAGAGGTAGCCAGGTGGAAATCATGGTCGTAGAAAAACACTTATTGAAATTCTCAATTATCGTAGATTTATTGGTGGTGACAGTGTTACCTCAGTGCAGTGGGCAGCTGGGAGGAGGTGTTCTTATTCTCCATGAACTTTACAGTGTCCCAGAACTTTTTGGAGTTACAGGATGCAAATGTCTGTTTGAAAAAGCTAGCAATTGCTTTCCTAACTGCCTGGGTATATTGTTTTCTAACTTCCCTGAAAAGTTGCATATCGCGGGGGCTATTCAATGCTAATGCAGAATGCCACAGGATTTTTTTTTGTGCTGGTTAAGGGCAGTCAGGTCTGGAGTGAACCAAGGGCTATATCTGTTTCCTAGTTCTACATTTTTTTAATGGGGCATGCTTATTTAAGATGGTGAGGAAAGCACATTTAAAGAATAACCAGGCATCCTCTACTGACGGAATGAGCTCAATATCCTTCCAGGATACCCGGGCCAGGTCGATTAGAAAGACCAGCTTGCTGAAGTATTTTAGGGAGCGTTTGACAGTGATGAGGTGTGATAATCTGACCGCAGGCCCATTACAGACGCAAACGTTGAGGCAGTGATCGCTGAGATCCTAGTTGAAGACAGCAGAGGTGTATTTGGAGGGCAGGTTGGTAACCCTAGAGAGTGCTAATAAAATGATTATAGCGCATTCCGAAAGTATTCAGACCCATTGACTTTTTCCATACCTTATTCTAAAATTTATTAAATTGTTTTTTCCCCTCATCAATCTACTCACAATGCACATATTTACAAAGCAAAAACAGATTTTTAGAAACTTTTGCAAAATTATTCGAAATAAAAAACGGAAATATAACATTGATACAAGTATTCAGACCCTTTACTCAGTACTTTGTTGAAGCACCTTTGGCAGCGATTACAGCCTTGAGTCTTCTTGGGTATGACGTTACAAGCTTGGCAGACCTGTATTTGGGGAGTTTCTCCCATTCTTCTCTGCAGATCCTCTCAAGCTCTGTCAGGTTGGATGTGGAGTGTTGCTGCACAGATATTTTCAGGTCTCACCAGAGATGTTCAATCAGGTTCTAGTCCGGACTCTGGCGGGGCCACTCAAGGACATTCAGAGACTTGTCTCGAAGCCACTCCTGCGTTGTCGTGGCTGTGTGCTTAGGGTCGTTGTCCTGTTGTAAGATGAACCTTCGCCCCAGTCTGAGGTCATGAGCGCTGTGGAGCAGGTTTTCATCAAGGGTCTCTCTGTACTTCGCTCTGTTCACCTTTGCCTCGATCCTGACTAGTCTTTCAATCCGTGCCGCTGAAAAAAATCCTCACAGCTTGATGCTGCCACCACCATGCTTCACCGTAGGGATGGTGCCAGGTTTCCTCCAGACTTGGCATTCAGGCCAAAGAGTTCAATCTTGGTTTCATCAGACCAGAGAATCTTGATTCTCATGGTCTGAGAGTCTTTAGGTGCCTCCTGGCAAACTCCAAGTGGGCTGTCATGTGCCTTTACTGAGGAGTGGATTCCGTCTGGCCACTCTACCATAAAGGCCTGATTGGTGGAGTGCTGCAGAGATGGTTGTCCTTCTGGAAGGTTCTCCCATCTCCACAGAGGAACCTTGGAGCTCTGTCAGAGTGACCAGTGGGTTCTTGGTCAACTCCCTGACCAAGGCTCTTCTCCCCCGATTGCTCAGTTTGGCCAGGCAGTCAGTTCTTACCAAAAAGTTATATTTTGGTTTCATCTGACCATATGACATTCTCCAAATCTTCTTCTGGATCATCCAAATGCTCTCTAGCAAACTTCAGATGGGCCTGGACATGTACTGGCTTAAGCAGGGGGACACGTCTGGCACTGCAGGATTTGAGTCCCTGGCGGCGTAGTGTGATACTGATGGTAGGCTTTGTTACTTTGGTCCCAGCTCTCTGTAGGTCATTCACTAGGTCCTGGGATTTTTGCTCACCGTTCTTGTGAACATTTTGACCCCACGGGGTGAGATCTTGCGTGGAGCCACAGATCGAGGGAGATTATCAGTGGTCTTGTATGTCTTCCATTTCCTAATAATTGCTCCCACAGTTGATTTCTTCAAACCAAGCTGCTTACCTATTGCAGATTCAGTCTTCCCAGCCTGGTGCAGGTCTACAATTTTGTTTCTGGTGTCCTTTGACAGCTCTTTGGTCTTGGCCATAGTGGAGTTTGGAGTGTGACTGTTTGAGGTTGTGGACAGGTGTCTCTTATACTGATAACAAGTTCAAACAGGTGCCAATAATACAGGTAACGAGTGGAGGACAGAGGAGCCTCTTAAAGAAGAAGTTACAGGTCTGTAAGAGCCAGAAATCTTGCTTGTTTGTCGGTGACCAAATACTTATTTTACACCATAATTTGCAAATAAATTCATTAAAAATCCTACAATGTGATTTTCTGGATTTTTTTTCCCATTTTGTCTGTCATAGTTGAAGTGTACCTATGATTAAAATTACAAGCCTCTCTCATCATTTTAAGTGGGAGAACTTGCACAATTGGTGGCTGACTAAATTATTTTTTGCCCCACTGTAAATGAATGTGGCAGGATGATGACACCAGTGTGTGTGTGTGTGTGTGTGTGTGTGTGTGTGTGTGTGTGTGTGTGTGTGTGTGTGTGTGTGTGTGTGTGTGTGTGTGTGTGTGTTGTGTTTGCGTGTGTGTGTGTGTGTGTTTGCGTGTGTGTGTGTGTGTTTGCGTGTGTGTGTGTGTGTGTGTGTGTGTGTGTGTGTGTGTGTGTGTGTGTGTGTGTGTGTGTGTGTGTGTGTGTGTGTGTGTGTGTGTGTGTGTGTGTGTGTGTGTGTGTGTGTGTGTGTGTGTGTGTGTGTGTGTGTGTTGTGTGTGTGTGTGTGTGTGTGTGTGTGTGTGTGTGTGTGTGTGTGTGTGTGTGTGTGTGTGTGTGTGTGTGTGTGTGTGTGTGTGTGTGTGTGTGTGTGTGTGTGTGTGTGTGTGTGTGTGTGTGTGTGTGTGTGTGTGTGTGTGTGTGTGTGTGTGTGTGTGTGTGTGTGTGTGTGTGTGTGTGTGTGTGTGTGTGTGTGTGTGTGTGTGTGTGTGTGTGTGTGTGTGTGTGTGTGTGTGTGTGTGTGTGTGTGTGTGTGTGTGTGTGTGTGTGTGTGTGTGTGTGTGTGTAAGCTCATCTGCCTGTCACAATGTTTCTGTTTTCTCACCCAAACACGGCGATGTTTCCAATAGCTCATGTCCTCCCAAACACACACACACACACGTTCTCCCAGTGCCAACCAGATGCAGCAGACAGTATTCCGGCCCAGAGAGAGAGCGTGACAAAATGGAAAATAAGTTCCATTCATGTCGACATATACAGCAGACCTTATGCACCTACACAGGAGAGGAGGGAGAGAACAGTGGTGTTTCCATTATGGAATACACACTCTCCTAGATATCTATAGAGTACGGGGACATTTTGGTCTGGATGATTTTTGCTCTGTTTTGAACATAACCAACCAACCAAAGTAATAAAAAAAGTAACTGATGAAATAATCAAAAGTTTAAAAAAAATGTTGAACACTGAGATTCACGGTGATGTGAGGGTGCAGGTTTGTTAAATCCATTTTTTTCCCTTAATTTTAATGATGGGTTAGAACCGGTTCAGGGAACAGACCAAAAAACAGGAAAACAACGAAATGATTTGAGGAACAGAAGTGTTATTTTAAAAGCACGGGAACCCGGTTAATAACGTTATGTGACATTGCTGGGATGTTCTCCAGTCCTACTGGATGTAATGGTTCTGTTCAGAACAAAACGGTTGGAAAACATTTTGGTTCCAACCCTGCTTTTAATCCTATCCTGTGATGTCACCGCGTCTCACTTCTCAGGACCTTTCATCTCGTCGTTTTAACCACAGCTCATAGAAACGTGCTATTTTCATATACTTACATAAACTATTCACACGGCATTCAACTATTTCCCCGTTGTTGTGTTACAGCCTGAATGTAGATTTTATGTCACTGGTCTACACACAAAACCCCATAATGTCCAAAGTGGAATATTCTTCTCCCCCGAAATGTTTACAAACGAATTAAAAATAAAAAGCTGAAATGTCTTGAGTCAATAAGTATTCAACCCCTTTGTCATGGCAAGCCCAGAGTAAATAAGTTCAGGAGTAACAAGGCACATAATAAGTTGCATGGACTCACTTTGTGCAATAATCGTTTGGAAGGGCTACCTCATCTCTGTACACCACACAATACAATTATCTGTAAGGTCGAGCAGTGAATTTTAAACACAGATTCAACCACAAAACCAGCGAGGTTTTCCATTGCCTCACAAAGATGGGCACCTATTGATAGGTGGAAATAAAAAGCAGACATTGGACGTCCATTTGAGCATAGTGAAGTTATTAATTACACTTTAGATGGTGTATCAACACCCAGTCACTACAAAGATAGAGATGTCCTTCTTAACTCAGTTGACGGAGAGGAAGGAAACAGCTCAGGGATTTCACCATGAGGCCAATGGTGACTTTAAAACAGAGTTGAATGGCTGTGATAGAACTGAGGATGGATCAACAACATTGTAGTTACTCCACAATACTAACCTATGACAAAATGAAAAGAAGGAAGCCTTTATAGAATCAAAATGTTCCAAAACATGCATCCTGTTTGCAACAAGGTCCTAAAGTAATACTGCAAAAACATGTGGCAAAGCAATTCACTTTTTGTCCTGAATACAAAGTGTTATGTTTGGGGAAACACAATACAACACATTAAAGCCAATTTACGCTTGATCCTGAAAAATGTGGTCAGATGCAGAGGCCAAACTGAGCTCCGTACCACATCGCAGTGCGCCTCAAAAATGTTGTAACATTACGAAGGGCTCCGTGTAGCTCAGTATAGCTCCGCATTGACATGATTGGTTGACGATAGGTGGGGGCGGGAGGTCCTGTATAAACACAAATTCACTTCCTTGACAGCAACACTATACGTTATACGTTGCTCCGCGAAGCGCAACAAGTATGAATACCCTGTTTCACAGTAAACACTGCACTGCCAATGCAGACATCAGATTGACCATGCAGTGCCTTTTACTGAGTACCACTGGTGGCAGTGCTGGTGGCAGCATCATGTTATGGGTATGCTTGTAATCGTTAAGGACTAGGGAGTTTTTCAGGATAAAAAATAAAGGTAATGGAGCTCAGCACAGGAAAACCTGGTTCAGTCTACTTTCCACCAGACACTGGGAGATGAATTCACCTTTCAGCAGGTCAATAACCGAAAACACAAGACCAAATATGGTGAATGTTCCTGAGTGGACGAGTTGCAAGTTTTTACTTAAATCTGCTTGAAAATCTATGGCAAGACCTGAAAATATTTCTCTAGAAAGGATCAACAACCAATTTGACAGAGCTTGAAGAATTTTGAAAAAAATGATGGACAGATATTGCCCAATCCAGGTGTAGAAATCTCTTAGAGACATACTCAGAAATACTCACCGCTGTAATAGCTGCCAAAGGTGACTCTAACATTCAAATACTTATCTACATTTCTGACAAATGTAGAATTTGTCTTCCACTTTGACAGATTAATACAGAGTTTTTTTGTGTAGGTCACTGACAATAAATTACAATTAGATCCATTTTAATCCCACTTTCTAACACAACAAAGTGTGGACAAAGTCATGAGGTGTGAATAGGCACTGTACGTAGACACTGGTCTGGTGCTGGAGATAATGAATATGAGGTCGAAAAGTGGGAGAATTGCCCTTTAAGCTATGAGAATGACACAGAGAGATATTATAAGGGTGGCGGAGAGAGATAATTAGTGAGAGAGAGAGAGAGAAAGAGAGAGTTAATATGGGTAGCAGAAAGAGAGAGAGATAACATGAGAAAGAGAGAAGAGAGAAAGAGAGAGTGAGTGAATAGGAAGACAGAGAGCAATACTGTACTGTACTATGAGCTGAGCAGAGTGGAGAGGGGAATAAACCTGTGTAACAGGGTCAGCAGTAAGACATCTCTCTGGGTCTATTACGTAATGTAACTTCCTATTGATTTATTACTGCGTTGATTTGGCCCTTAGCCAATACGTAATAGCATTTGCGATATTTGAGCCTCAGCCAAAAAGAGAGGGCGTAATGGAAGAGGGGGAAAAAGGAAGGAGGGGAGTAAGAGTGGGAGAGGGGGAAAGGGAGGGGTGGAAGAGTGGAAGAGGGGGAAAGAAGAGGGAGGGGTGGACTGACTGCAGAGAAAGGGGGGAGAGTGAGTAGAGTGAGGAAGAGCAAAGCAGGAAGAGAGAACAGAGAGAGAGAGAGAGAGAGAGAGAGAGAGAGAGAGAGAGAAGAAGAAAGAGAGAAAGAGAGAGATATAGTAAGAAGAAAGATAGTAAGAAGAAAGAGAGAAAGAGAGAGATATAGTAAGAAGAAAGAGAGAGAGATAGTAAGAAGAAAGAGAGAAAGAGAGAGATAGTGAGAAGAAATAGAGAGAGATATTAAGAAGAAAGAGAGATAGAGAGAGATAGTGAGAAGAAATAGAGAAAGATAGTAAGAAGAAAGAGAGAGAGAGGGAGAGAGAGAGAGAGATAGTAAGAAGAAAGAGAGAAAGATATAGTGAGAAGAAAGAGAGAAAGAGAGAGATAGTAAGAAGAAAGAGAGAGAATGTAAGAAGTTAGAGAGAGCGAGAGAGAGAGAGTGAGAGAGAGAGAGAGAGAGAGAGAGAGAGAGAGAGAGAGAGAGAGAGAGAGAGAGAGAGAGAGAGAGAGAGAGAGAGAAAGAGTGAGGGTGGATGTGATTCAGTGAGTGCTGTACACGGCAGGGTTATCAGTGTTTCTGTAATCACTACAGTTAAATAAGAGAGTTAGAGCCAGACTCACTGTATCCACAGGCCAGACCTACACTACGACCAAAATGTCACCCTATCCCCTATATAGTACATTACTTTTGACCAGGGCACATAGGAATCATGTTAAAAGTAATGCACTATATAGGGAATAAGGTGTCATTTGGGACTGACCCGGGTCTGCACAGGATCAGCTGGCTTCAAATACTACTTGAAATCATTTCAAATACTTTAGCTGGGTTTGATTGAGCTTGCATGCTGAAATGGGACAAATAGAAAAGCCCCAAAAGTGCAAATGATACTGCCCGCCCATCTGGAATTCCAGGCAGGCTAAAGGGAACACAAAGTATTAGAAAGTTTTCAAACAGTATTTCAACACAGATCTGGGCAGTACACACACACACACACACACACACACACACACACACACACACACACACACACACACACACACACACACACACACACACACACACACACACACACACACACACACACACACACACACACACACACACACACACACACACACACACACACACACACACACACACACACACACACACACACACACACAGAGGAATGTGTAAGCTCATAAATACACACTTCATACAACTACACAACACACACTTCTACTGCATGTACTGTATCCCTCTCATAGCACACAGAAACTCTCAAACTCACAGGCATCTGAAGCATGAACACAAACACACACACACCCATTCAAGTTTGAGTGCAGCACATTAGTGTCAAGGCTCTGTCTATACATTCAGCCCTCTTTCTGTTTCCTTTCCTCTTCCTCCTCCTCATCCCCCTTTACCCTGGAGCACTTCCTCTTTTGTGAGAACCCGCTCTCTCCACAGAGAGGAAGGACAGCAGACGGGAATGAAAGGAGGGAAGCGGAGAGAAAGAGGCAGAAAACTTCATTAATGGACAGAAGGAAGCAGAAATCCACTGAAAGACAGGAAGGAAGAGGGAGAGAGAGAGAGAGCACAAACAGGCTTTTCTCTTGACACCGTAAATAATTCAATTCCTTTTTCCCATAAATGTTTCATTCCCTCGTTCTTTTTAGCTCTTATTTTTTAAATATATACTCAACCGGGGGCATGCGGTCTCATTAATTGGCAATTCCTGTTTAACGTGTTGCAGCTGTGTTCAATTAGCACTGATATTAGCCCTATTCCTCTTGACACCACTCGCTCGTTCTTCTCCCTCTCTCATATCCTCTCTCCATTTATCTCCCCCTTTCGCTACCTCTCTCTCGCTACCTCTCTCCCAAAGCATTCCCTTTGATTCAGTGACATTTACGTGCACACCAATATCCCGTCATCATTTGGGATACTCAAGTTGACTCATATAAACATCATATCCGGTTTAAAATAACCCAAAAAAGCTTGTATCCCGGTTATGAGAAACCCGGATAAGATGCCTGGGAAATGCTGATCTTAGACGGGATACTGTGGCATGTAAACATCTTATCCCGTTGACTGTTGTTGTTCACGGTGTGTGCAGGATCAGTCTCGCATATCATGGGTGTTGTCATCTGATTGGCAAACAAATCGCTTAAAAAAGTCAGCTACCTGCATAGCTCGATTCACCATAATAATAGATTTAGCTGAAAATCCATACTAGACCGTTTAGTCTACGGGCTACTTTAACCACTAATTTAGACACGTTTCTGATTACAATTTCAGTCAGACTGATGGCAGCCCATTCTTGCATAATCAATGCTTGGAGTTGCATAATCAATGCTTGGAGTTTGTCAGAATTTGTGGGTTTTTGTTTGTCCACCCGCCTCTTGAGGATTGACCACAAGTTCTCAATAGGATTAAGTTCTGGGGAGTTTCCTGACCATGGACCCTCTTGACGCCAGTCCATCCTCAAAAGTCTTCGCCTCACTGTGCGTGCAGATGCACTTACACCTGCCTGCTGCCATTCCTTAGCAAGCTCTGTACTGGTAGTGCCCCGATCCCGCAGCTGAATCAACTTTAGGAGACGGTCCTGGCGCTTGCTGGACTTTCTTGGGCGCCCTGAAGCCTTCTTCACAACAATTGAACCACTCTCCTTGAAGTTCTTGATGATCTGATAAATGGTTGATTTACTGGCAGCAATATCCTTGCCTGTGAAGCCCTTTTTCTGCAAAGTAATGACGACGGCACGTGTTTCCTTGCAGGTAACCATGCTTGACAGAGGAAGAACAATGATTCCAAGCACCACCCTCCTTTTGAAGCTTCCATTCTGTTATTCGAACTCAATCAGCATGACAGAGTGATCTCCAGCCTTGTCCTCGTCAACACTCACACACACACACCTGTGTTAACGAGAGAATCACTGACATGATGTCAGCTGGTCCTTTTGTGGCAGGGCTGAAATGCAGTGGAAATGTTTTTTGGGGATTCAGTTCAATTGCATGGCAAAGAGGGACTTTGCAATTAATTGCAATTCATCTGATCACTCTTCATAACATTCTGCAGTGTTTGCAAATTGCCATCATACAAACTGAGGCAGAAGACTGTGATATTTGTGTCATTCTCAAAACTTTTGGCCACGACTGTAGATACAGTTGAAGTCTGAAGTTTACATACACCTTTGCCAAGTACATTTAAACTCAGTTTTTCACAATTCCTGACATTTAATCCTAGTAAAAATTCCCTGTCTTAGTTCAGATAGGACCACCACCATTTTAAGAATGTGAAATATCAGAATAATAGTAGAGAGAATGATTTATTTCAGGTTTTATTTCTTTCATCACATTCCCAGTGGGTCAGAAGTTTACATACACTCAATTAGTATTTGGTAGAATTGCCTTTAAAATTGTTTAACTTGGGTCAAACGTTTTGGGTGGCCTTCCACAAATTTTGGCCCATTCCTACTGACAGAGCTGGTGTAACTGAGTCAGGTTTGTAGGCCTCCTTGCTCGCACATGCTTTTTAGTTCTGCCCAAACGTTTTCTATGGGATTGAGGTCAGGGCTTTGTGATGGCCACTCCAGTACCTTGACTTTGTTGTCCTTAAGCCATTTTGCCACAACTTTGGAAGTATGCTTGGGGTCAAGACCCATTTGTTACCAAGTTCTAACTTCCTGACTGATGTCTTGAGATGTTGCTTCAATATATCCACATAATTTTTCTTCCACAATATGCCATCTATTTTGTGAAGTGCACCAGTCTCTCCTGCAGCAAAGCACCCCCACAACATGATGCTGCCACCCCCGTGCTTCACGGTTGGGATGGTGTTCTTCAGCTTGCAAGCCTCCCCCTTTTCCCTCCAAACATAACAACATCAGACCAGAGAACATAGTTAGCACCGGTAAAGTTGTCTGTTTCGTGTAAAGACAGGGAAGAAAACAATAACTCGAAAATAGTGAAAAGATTGGTCCTCTGAATGATGTCCAAATGTCATCAGTTTGGCTGCTTTAAAGAAATGAAAAGCTGAGAAAACGAGGACACGTTTCTGATAAGACTTCAGTTAATTTTGGGTCCATAGTTTATGTGGTTAAAATACTGTCCGCTTGCATAACAGTGTCAAAGCAAACACATTACACTCGCAGTTGCATTTTCTCAAGAGATGCTGAAAGACAGAAATCATATTTCTCCTGTTCCCGAGACAAATTGAACATGTGTTGTACAATTTTACTTCAAAAAAAGCATAATTCTGCAAGAGTTAATATTATGTTACGCTGAAAGGTTATAGGTTATAGGCTTACAGTCAGTGTCCATATTTCACTTACTATTCCATTTAACCCATCTGAACTTCAATGAGGAATATTCTGTTTATTCATGTATACAGGGATACACGTGAGTGGGATATCAAAGGTGCATGTAAACAGCTTATCAGAATAAGACCTTAAGTGGGATATGAGCTACTATCCAAAATAATGTTTGCATGTCAACGTGGTCAGTGTGTTTTCATATTGTAGTGAAAGACAGAGCTACATTCTCACTCTAAACACTATCTACTGATCATCTTGAGCAATGAATTCACAATCAGTCCAAATTGTACGTGTACCGACGACTAACACTGAAAGAGATGAACTCTCAAAGATATGTCTGTTAACACCTTTTCTTCTCCGAGAGGCCTGCAAGATCAATGTGTTCTTTTCAACACCCCCCCTTCTCTCTTTCTCTTAACCCTTTCTTCTTGCTATTCATCTGCCTCTCTGTCAAATCATAACATCTCAGCACTAGGTCCTTGGGTTCAAGCTTAAGTGTGTCTTTGTGTGTTTGTGTTTACACATACACACGGGTGTTGAGTACACAAAAGCAAAGCTTTTTCAACCGTAGAGCAATCTATAGAGGAGAAAACATCAGACACACTCATATCTTACATTCAGTACAAACACACACAAACACACATGCAAGCACACACACACACACACACACACACACACACACACACACACACACACACACACACACACACACACACACACACACACACACACACACACACACACACACACACACACACACACACACACACACACACACACACACACACACACACACACACACACACACACACTTCACACTGCAGTTCTTCAAGAGCTGGTCACAAAAACACACACCGTACACACACACACACACACACACACACACACACACACACACACACACACACACACACACACACACACACACACACACACACACACACACACACACACACACACACACACACACACACACACACACACACACACACACACACACACACACACACACACACACACACACACCACATGTGTCAGAAACATGTCATGTTCATATATAATAAATAGCAACACCATCAGACAGACAGTCTAATAGTCTAATGGGAGAGCTGGAGTATGAGCATTAGAACAGTCTGCAGAGAACACAGAGAGGGGGAGGAGAGAGAGATGGGGAGAGAGAGAGGGAGAGGGAGGAAATAGAGAGGGAGGAGAGAGAGAGAGAAAGAGGGAGGGAGGCGGGAGCGAGAGGGAGAGAGTCGGAGGGAGAGAGAGGGAGAGGGGGAGAGAGGGAGAGAGAGAGACGGAGGAGAGAGAGACGGAAGAGAGAGAGACGGAGGAGAGAGGGAGGAGAGAAAGAGGAGAGTGAGAGAGCAACAGAGAATGCGGTTGAAGATGTATGTGTATGTGAAATTGTGAGTGTGTGTCAGTGTTGTCAGTAAGGTACACATGTCCCAGCAGGACTGTGTGATAGTGAGTGTGAAGGCGTGTGTGTGTGTGTGTGTGTGTGTGTGTGTGTGTGTGTGTGTGTGTGTGTGTGTGTGTGTGTGTGTGTGTGTGTGTGTGTGTGTGTGTGTGTGTGTGTGTGTGTGTGTGTGTGTGTGTGTGTGTGTGTGTGTGTGTGTGTGTGTGTGTGCGTGTGCGTGGTGTTCGCGGAGCTGGCTGATGGTCATGATCTTTTCATAGCCCCTTTTCTATCGTATTTCATTAACATCTGATACCTCCACCCATCTGTTCACAAAGAGAGGGAGAGAGAGCACGAGAGAGAGAGAGATAACGAGAGATAATGAGAGATAAAGATAGGGAGAGAGAGCACAAGAGAGTGAGATAACGAGAGATAGAGAGAGGGAGATAAAGCACAAGAGAGAGATAACGAGAGACAGAGAGAGGGAGAGAGAGCGAGAACGAGAGAGGAGAGAGGTGACAGGAGCATGCAGAGCTGGCTATCACTCTTCCTCTCTCTTCCTCTTTATCTTCTGCTCATTCTTTGTCTCCCTCCTGCCTCCTCTTTCTCTCAGCATGGCTCGACCTTCCCTCCCTCCCTATCCCTCCCACACTCCCTCCCCCTCCTCTCTCTCAATCCCTCCTGCCTCCTCTTTCTCTCAGCATGGCTCGACCCTCCCTCCCTCCCTGCCTCCCTCCCTATCCCTCCCACCTCCTCTCTCTCAATCCCTTCTGCCTCCTCTCTCTCTCAGCATGGCTCGACCCTCCCTCCCTCCCTGCCTCCCTCCCTATCCCTCCCACCTCCTCTCTCTCAATCCCTTCTGCCTCCTCTCTCTCTCAGCATGGCTTGACCTTCCATCCCTCCCTCCCTATCCCTCCCACCTCCTCTCTCTCAATCCCTCCCACCTCCTCTCTCTCTCAGCATGGCTCGACCCTCCCTCCCTCCCTATCCCTCCCTCCCTCTCAGCATGGCTCGACCCTCCCTATCCCTCCCACCTCCTCTCTCTCAGCATGACTTGACCCTCCCTCCCTCCCTCTCTATCCCTCCCACCTCCTCTCTTTCTCAGCATGGCTCGAACTCCCCTCCCTCCCTCCCGCCTCCTCTTTCTCTCAGCATGGCTCGACCTCCCTCCCTCCCTCCCTCCCGCCTCCTCTTTCTCTCAGCATGGCTCGACCCTCCCTCCCACCTCCTCTTTCTCTCAGCATGGCTCGACCCTCACTCACCTCCCACCTCCTCTTTCTCTCAGCATGGCTCGACCCTCCCTCCCTCCCACCTCCTCTTTCTCTCAGCATGGCTCGACCCTCCCTCCCTCCCACCTCCTCTTTCTCTCAGCATGGCTCGACCCTCCCTCCCTCCCTCCCACCTCCTCTTTCTCTCAGCATGGCTCGACCTCCCTCCCTCCCTCCCCCCCTCCCTCCCTCCCTCCCTCCCTCCCTATCCCTCCTGCCTCCTCTTTCTCTCAGCATGGCTCAACCCTCCCTCCCTCCCACCTCCTCTTTCTCTCAGCATGGCTCGACCCTCCCTCCATCCCTCCCTCCCTCTCAGCATGGCTTGACCTGTGTGAATATCTGTCTGAGTGGCCGGCTCCCTCCTCCTCCTCTCTTTCTTCCTCACTCTACCCCTCCTCTCTCCTTCCTCCACTCTGCATCCTCCCTCCTCCTCTTTTCTCTTTCGTCTCCCCTGAGTAGAGACAGAATGGAGCTCAGCTTTCTATAAGAACCCTAGCAGGTGTGTGTTTGTCTGTCTTTCAACAAGGGACTCTCATCCCATTTCCAGCTCCTGGCTCAGCCAACCAACTGGCACAGCAGTGCATCGATAATCTATTAGAGCGCTCACACACACAAACATGTCTCACCTGCCAGTGTTGTCCTCCCACCATGTCTGTTCTGTGTGTGTGGGTGTGTACCTGCGTGGGCCGGGTATCGCCTGTACCTGCAACACAAGCACACAACAGCTGTGAATAACATACATACACACACACACACACTGGTAAGCACACAGACACAGACAGACACTAAATGCCTTTGACAGTCAGATACCTATAGTATGTTGGACATGTACAGTGTGGATGCCTGGATCCAGGTCAATATCAACACTTCTGGGGCCTCCCGGGTGTTCTAGGGCACTGCATCGCAGTACTAGCTGTGCCACCAGAGACTCTGGGTTCGAGCCCAGGCTCTGTCGCAGCCGGCCGCGACCGGGAGGTCCATGGGGCGACGCACAATTGGCCCAGCGTCGTCCGGGTTAGGCCGGTAGGGATATTCTTATCTCATCGCTCATGAGACAAGATAGTGACTACTAACAATTGGATACCACGATATTGGGGAGAAAAGGGGGTAAAATTATTTAAAATAAATAAAAAATATCATCACTTCTAATCATGAATCAGATGAGGAAGCAAACCAGCCGGTTTCCATTGTAACACACCATACTCCACTACTAACCCCATAACACAACAACAGGCAGGGTGTGTGTGTGTGTGTGTGTGTGTGTGTGTGTGTGTGTGTGTGTGTGTGTGTGTGTGTGTGTGTGTGTGTGTGTGTGTGTGTGTGTGTGTGTGTGTGTGTGTGTGTGTGTGTGTGTGTGTGTGTGTGTGTGTGTGTGTGTGAGAGACAGTGAGGTGTGAGGCTGGTCCTTCCAGACTAATAATGATGATACTGGACGAACAGGCTCTAGTCCACTGAGAGTTATTCACCGGACACACCGACGCACGAACACACACCGACGCACACACACACACACACACACACACACACACACACACACACACACACACACACACACACACACACACACACACACACACACACACACACACACACACACACACACACACACACACACACACACACACACACACACACACACACACACACACACACACACACACACATCTAACAAGTGTCCAGGAGCAGTGGTGATTAGAGATGCTGGAGTGGGGACTGCCATTATACCCTCCACTTAGCCAGCCAAGTCACACACGGACACACCGGTTGGTCGAGACACACCCCCGTCACTTACCACACAACACACGCATCATAACATGTGTATGTGACCAATAGCATTTGATTTGATTTGGCATATCGTTACAGTGGCAAATGTGTCTGTATTCGCACAGCATCGCCATGTCAACCTACAGTAAGGCATCCTCAGCTAGCCTAACAGTGCCTTCGGAAAGTAATCAGACCCCTTCACTTTTCCACATTTTGTCACGTCACAGCCTTATTCTTTAAATCCTCAATCTACAGACATTACCCCATAATGAAAGCAAAACAGTTTTATTTGTATTTTTTGTATCACATTTACATAAGTATTCAAACCCTTTCCTCTGTACTTTGTTGAAGCACCTTTGGCAGCGATCAAAGCCTTCAGTCTTATTGGGTATGACACTACAAGCTTGGCACACCTGTATTTGGGGAGTTTCTCCCATTCTTCTCTGCAGATCCTCTCAAGCTCTGTCAGGTTGGATGGGGAGCAGCGCTGCCCAGCTATTTTCAAGTCTCTCCAGAGATGTTCGATCGGGTTCAAGTCCGGGTTCAGGCTGGACCACTCAAGGACATTCAAAGACTTGTCCCAAAGCAAGTCCTGCATTGTCTTGGCTGTGTGCCCCCAGTCCGGAATTTCTGACACAAAAGTCAGAAATTACGATATAAAAAGTCATCAAAATTACCTTTGATTATCTTCTTCTGTTGGCACTCCAAAAGGTCCCAGTTACATCACAAATGGTCCTTTTGTTCGATAATGTCCTTTATATCCATAAAAACTCAGTTTAGCTGGCGCGCTTCAGTCAATAATCCACCCAGTTTAAGTCAAATTTGGTCACCTACAAACAAGCAAGATTTTTGGCTCTCACAGACCTGTAACTTCTTCTTTAAGAGGCTCCTCTGTCCTCCACTCGTTACCTGTATTAATGGCACCTGTTTGAACTTGTTATCAGTATAAAAGACACCTGTCCACAACCTCAAACAGTCACACTCCAAACTCCACTATGGCCAAGACCAAAGAGCTGTCAAAGGACACCAGAAACAAAATTGTAGACCTGCACCAGGCTGGGAAGACTGAATCTGCAAGAGGTAAGCAGCTTGGTTTGAAGAAATCAACTGTGGGAGCAATTATTAGGAAATGGAATACATACAATACCACTGATAATCTCCCTCGATCTGGGGCTCCACGCAAGATCTCACCCCGTGGGGTCAAAATGATCACAAGAGCGGTGAGCAAAAATCCCAGAACCACACGGGGGGACCTAGTGAATGACCTGTTGGGACCAAAGTAACAAAGCCTACCATCAGTAACACACTACGCCGCCAGGGACTCAAATCCTTATGAAGACTTACAGAAAACGTTTGACCTCTGTCATTGCCAACAAAGGGTATATAACAAAGTATTGAGATAAACTTTTGATATTGACCAAATACTTATTTTCCACCATAATTTGCAAATAAATTCATTAAAAATCCTACAATGTGATTTTCTGGAATTATTTTATAATTTTGTCTGTCATAGTTGAAGTGTACATATGATGAAAATTACAGGCCACTCTCATCTTTTTAAGAAGGAGAACTTGCACAATTGGTGGCTGACTAAATACTTTTTTGCCCCACTGTATGCATATCCTAGCTTCTGGGCCTGAGTAACAGGCAGTTTACTTTGGGCACACTTTTCATCCGGACTTGAAAATAGTGCCCCCTACCCAGAGAGGCTGATGAGTGGCTTCCGTCTGGCCACACGACCATAAAGGCCTGATTGGTGATGTGGTGCAGAGATGGTTGTCCTTCTGGAATGTTCTCCCATCTCAACAGAGGAACTCTGGAGCTCAGTCAGAGTGACCATTTGGTTCTTGGTTACCTCCCTGACCAAGGCCCTTCTCCCCCGATTACTCAGTTTGGCTGGGGGGCCAGCTCTAGGAAGAGTCTTGGTGGTTCCAAACGTCTTCCATTTAAGAATGATGGAGGCCACTGTGTTCTTGGGGACCTTCAGAAAGATTTTGGTACCCTTTCCCAGATCTGTGCCTCGACACAATCCTGTCTCGGAGCTCTACGGACAATTCCTTCGACCTCATGGCTTGGTTTTTGCTCTGACATGGACTGTCAACTCTGGGATCTTATATAGACAGGTGTGTGCCTTTCCAAATCACCACAGGTGGACTCCAATCAAGTTGTAGAAATACCTGAGCTCAATTTCGAGTCTCATAGCAAAGGGTCTGAACACTTATATAAATACGGTGCATTTTTTATTTGCAAACATAAAAAATAAAAACGGTTTCTATTTGTTCATCATGGGGTATTGTGTGTAAATTGCTGAGAAAAAATATATATATTTATTCAATTTTAGAATAAGGCTGTAACGTAACAAAATGTGAAAAAAGTCAAGGAGTCTGAATAATTTCACTGTATATAACGTAGCTGACCATCTCATCCGCAGAAACACACAGGGGCCGCAGCATTTCCTGTTTAGGCTAAGCGCTTGTTTATCGGAACGTGTGTGTGTGTTTATGTGTGTATCTGTGGGAATGGGGGTTGCTCACAAAAAGTCTCAATGACATCATACCCAAACAGCAGAAAGACAAAACATTTCAGCGAAATCCTAAATATTCCATCATTCAAATTTCTCTTAGAACAATCTCCAGGATTCCAACATTCTGGAATTCTTCCTCTGATTATCTCTCTGCTACAGTCTGGCAGCAGAGAGAGAGAGAGAGAGAGAGAGAAGAGAGAAGAGAGAGAGAGAGAGAGAGAGAGAGAGAGAGAGAGAGAGAGAGAGAGAGAGAGAGAGAGAGAGAGAGAGAGAGAGAGAGAGAGAGAGAGAGAGAGAGAGAGAGAGAGAGAGAGAGAGAAGAGAGAGAAGAGAGAGAGAGTGAGAGAAAGAGAGAGAGAAGAGAGAGAAGAGAGAGAGAGAGAGAGAGAGATGAGAGAAGAGAGAGAGCGAGAGAAAGAGAGAGAGAGAGGAAGGGAGGAGAAGTCTTGTTTTAAGAAGTTGGGAATTTTGCTGTGCTTGCAGTTTGCCTGTGGCCATGTTTAGTGAGCATTGAGGAATGTGCCTGCTCTGTGTTTCCCCCACTCTCCTTCCTTTAGGAGACAGAGGAGAGGAAAAGGTAGGTGCCTACACTACAGAACGCTGGGCTAACTCAGATCTGCCTGACAACAGTCTTGGGCCACACACACACTCACATGCTTTCATGCAAAAATGCACACTTTAACGCAAACATCCAACACAAACGCACACAAGCACTTGTGTAAACACACACAAAGAGACACAAACATTTTTAGAAGTGTCATTTATACTCAGTTTGCTATAAATACTGAAGCTGCACTGTGGCACACAAATCTATGGAATGAACAGTATGTAGGCCTATGGTATACAGAAATACATATGAGGTCGGGAGAGGAAGAGCTATATTCAGTATACACACAGTATACACAGTATACACACATAGAACTACAAACACACACAGGCACATGCAAAATCACACACACAACTACACATTGCATGCATACCAGCACACTACACACACACACACACACACACATAAAACATTCTTAGCCTCAAATCTAAAAACTTAAAGATATACAAATGTACGTATACAAACAGCTAAGGTCACCAGGCCTATCGGGTGTACACCGTGCGGCAGCTGAAGCACACTTGCATTGCACACAAAGCCCAAAAGCAAACCAGTCCCAACACCCACTCAGTCATACTGTCACCTGTTTAACCTGCTGAGAGAGGGAGGAGAGATAGGGAGGGAGGGAGGGAGGGAGGGAGGGAGGGAGGGAGGGAGGGAGGGAGGGAGGGAGGGAGGGAGAGAAAGAGGAGGGAGAGAGAGAGAGAGAATGAAGAGACCGAGAGGGAGGGACAACAAGAAAAAGAAAAAGAGAGATATACATCGAGAGGGCAGGGGACAGAGGGAGAAAGAAAGTAGGGAGAGAGAAACAGAGGGAGAAAGAGGAGAGAGAAAGGAGGAGAGCAGAGAGACCTAATTCGACATATCTCCCCCGCCTCATCTCTTTAATTCTCTCACACACCTGGGATAGTTATCCCTCTTGGAATCAGAGAATTCCCACCAGCAACCAGCCGAACTCGCAATTAAAATACAACTTTATCTAATTAATTGTCATTTTTTTCACCCTTCCTCCCCCCTCACTTTCTCTCTCTATACCTCCTTCTCCCTCTCTCTACCTCTCTCCCTCCTTTTCTCTCTCTCTCTCCTTCATTCCCCCTCTCTCTTCTCTGTTCCACAGGGGTGTTCAGGATGCTGTAGGATGATGCGAGTGAGACTGAACTTCTAACTATTCCAACGTTTACAAGCTGAACTAATCAATGAGGACAGGATGCGTGAGACAGAAATTCCTAGTTTCCTCAACGAGCAATGGGGGGCTCGCACTCTCACATACTGAGTGTGTTTAACTTGGGGCGAAATACCGTATACGGGTAGGCTTAGGTGGTACACCGTACATACCATATACAGGGGTATTTGGAAATAGCCACAAGATGGTTTTTCAATACTGTCAAAACTAGGGTCTTCTCTAAAAGTTAATATTTGTAGCAGCTTTTTTCTGTCAACTTGTGCAATACGTTATCAGATAAACAAGATTGCGTTCTTCATTTCACCTGTCACATCATTTATCATTATGAAGCTTACCGGTAGTCCTCAGTCTGTTTACAAGCACACAACGACCAGAGACTGTAGCCTTGTGAGTCACACACTGCTGTGCAGCACGTACACCAGATGATATAGTTACAGCATGGAATTCACAACTTGTTTTGTGCATGCACAAAACTTTGAGTAGCATCTTGAGTAGCACCTTGTTTGAGTAGCATCTTGTTTAACTTGTTTAACTTCATGAGCTGGCATGAGCTGTCCTGCAAATAGTTTAGGTCAAAGGCCTAAAATGTTCACAATGCACTCATTAGCCTGATTTATGGTATTTTACAAGTACTTGCTAGCATCGCTAACCTTCGGATTACAGAAGCTGTGGGGGTTGAAAATAGCGCCCCCTGTGCTCAGTGCCGGTAATACCGTATATCCCGGGATGGCACATGGTAGGTATGAAGGTATCACCATCTGGACACCGCTCATGCCTAGTATTTCGACAAAAATAAATACCCCGCCTCTCCACCTCACGGGCGCTGCGGGGGTGCGTGCTACGCCACTGCTTATAACCAGAAGTCAACTATACTGCCAAATAAATGACATCCAACTTAGGGATCCAGCTAAGCATTTGGTTTGCTAACTTACAAGCTACCAGGCTAGATGAGGCAACCTTCTTGGTTATCGGAGAGACAATCAATCATATCCTGAATCAAGATCCATGTTGCCTAAACTTTTTATTTATGATAGAGAAATGGTAGGAAAATCTGGATATCGCCCAACACTAGTGTGTGTGTAGATACACTACCGGTCAAAAGTTTTACAACACCTACTCATTCAAGGGTTTTTCTTTATTTTTACTATTTTCTACATTGTAGAATAATAGTGAAGACATCAACGCTATGAAATAACACACATGGAATCATGTAGTCATCCAAAAGTGTTAAAAACATTTAAATATATTTTATATTTGAGATTCTTCAGTAGCCACCCTTTGCCTTGATGACAGCTTTGCACACTCTTGGCATGCTCTCAACCAGCATCATGAGGTGGTCACCTGAAATGCATTTCAATTAACAGGTATGCTTCTTAAAAGTTAATTTGTAGAATTTCTTTCCTTCTTAATGCATTTGAGCCCATCAGTTGTGTTTTGACCAGGTAGGGGTGGTATACAGAAGATAGCCCTATTTGGCAAAAGACCTAGTCCATATTATGGCAAGAACAGCTCAAATAAGCACAGAGAAACGACAGTCCATCACTACTTTAAGACATGAAGGTCAGTCAATGCGGAACATTTGAAGAACTTTGAACGTTTCTTCAAGGGCAGTCGCAAAAACCATCAAGTGCTATGATGAAACTAGCTCTCATGAGGACCGTCACAGAGTTACCCAAGAGTTACTTCTGCTGCAGAGGATAAGTTAATTATGCTTACCAGCCTCAGAAATTACAGCCCAAATAATTACATCACAGAGTTCAAGTAACAGACACATCTCAACATCCACTATTCAGAGGAGACTGTGTGAATCAGGACTTTATGGTTGAATTGCTGCAAAGAAACCACTACTAAAGGACAACAATAATAAGAAGAGACTTGGTTGGGCCAAGAAACACGAGCAATGGACATTAGACCGGTGGAAATCTGTTCCAACCGCCATGTCTTTTTGAGGTTGGGTGAACGGATGATCTCTGCATGTCTATTTCCCACTGTGAAGCATGGAGGAGGAGGTGTGATGATGTGGGGGTGCTTTGCTGGTGATACTGTCAGTGATTTATTTAGAATTCAAGGTACACTTAACCAGCATGGCTACCACAGCATTCTGCAGCGATACGCCATTCCATCTGGTTTGCACTTAGTGGGACTATTTTTTAAATATATTTTTTTACCTTTATTTAACTAGGCAACTCAGTTAAGAACAAATTCTTATTTTCAATGATGGCCTAGGAACAGTGGGTTAACTGCCTGTTCAGGGGCAGAACGACAGATTTGTACCTTGTCAGCTCAGGGGTTTGAACTTGCAATCTTCCGGTTACTAGTCCAACGCTCTAACCACTAGGCTACCCTGCCGCCCCTGCCGCCCATTCAACAGGACAATGACCCACACACCTCCAGGCTGTGTAAGAGCTATTTGACCAAGAAGCAGAGTGATGGAGTGCGGCATCAGATGACCTGGCCTCCAAAATCCACCGACCTCGACCAAATTGAGATAGCTTGGAATGAGTCGGACCGCAGAGTGAAGGAAAAGCAGCCAACAAATGCTCATTATATGTGGAATGAGTAGGTGTTCTAAAACTTTTGACCGGTAGTGTATATCGCTGTGCTTTTGTGTGTGTGTGTGTGTGTGTGTGTGTGTGTGTGTGTGTGTGTGTGTGTGTGTGTGTGTGTGTGTGTGTGTGTGTGTGTGTGTGTGTGTGTGTGTGTGTGTGTGTGTGTGTGTGTGTGTGTGTGTGTGTGTGTTTGTGTGTGTGTGTGTGTGTGTATCTATGCCTATGTAGGTTTGTCGATGACTCTCTTTCTGTCTGTGTCTGTGTGTCTGTCAGATGTGGATATAGTTATTTATTTAGTAAGCGCCCCCTCCCCCACTAGGCCTGGTTGCAAGGACACCTGCTTAGGGCACGTGCAAAGGCATGACCGGTCTGTCCTGACCTCTCACCCCTGGCAGAGCGACATTTGTGACCCGAGGCTTTTAATCTGATGACCACTCCCCCTGACCTCTCACCTCTGATCTGCTGCTATGACCAATAAAGGCTCTGGCTTGCTGACGTGTGTGTGTGTGTGTGTCATGTCTTCTCTAGTGATGGCTCTAAAAGCCCTCCTGTATGGTGGAAGGGGCTTGTTGCTGCTCTGTTCTGCTGCTAGAAAGGGGAGATCTAACTGAAAGCATTTCTCAAAATAGAGTTTCTACACACATGATACAAGAGAAAGCACATACACACACACAGAAGTGGTGCGCGGGTCATCTGTTTGTTCACCCGCACAGCAATTGATCATAACCCATCCACAAGCGTACGACCATATGTGATAAAGTGAAAATCTGAGGCCTGCACACTCTAAGCAGCTACTATAGAAGATACGCTACAGTCAGAAACAGAGGAATGATCTCTTGACAGGGGGTTCAGGATTTTTCTGCCTGATTTAGATACGTTTCTCCTTATAATATTCAACATTTTGGTAGGTTACTTGCTAGTCAACTTGTCTATAATTAGATACATGCAGCTGCTCTTCTGTCATTATATGTTGCCCTAGAAGACGAAATAAACCATTGCTCACCAGAATGTCATAAATCGATAGAATGAATGCTTCAATCTAGTTGACATCGGTGAAGCTCTGTCATTTCCGGTTTAGGGACCGGGGAGAAAATGCAATAACAAAAAAAACAAAAAAAAATGGGAAAGATTTTCTGTGCAAAAGTTCCAATGACCCAGCATGTTTCTGATAAAATTTAAGTTCGGCTTGGATGCATATTTTCTGTGGTTGGAATACTATCATCTTGTATGATGCTGATAAAGATTGCACCACTGCAGAAGGTCCCTAACTGGGCATATGCATTCACTCAAGATACCGAAAGAAATAAATAATTTTTGTTCCCAAGTAAAAATATTGCCTGCATTTGATGTATAATTCTACTGCCAGAAATGCTTATTTCTGCGTTCTGCGTCTGAGTTAATATTAAGACTTTGTGAGAGGTTATAAGACGAGTATCCAGATTTCAGTTTCCATTTAACCCATCTGAACAGTAGACTACAGTTCCCTTGACGTGTCATAGGTCTATTTGAAGTCCCCGTCTTGTGACTGTTGAATTTGCATAGCACCTCACAATCATCGCACATCACATAGCTGGCACTGCTATCATCCTCTGCTACCACTTAACCAAATCTTTTCCAAACATGACTTTTCTGTCTCTCCCTTCTCTTTACTTTCAATTCTCCATTTCGCAGCTTTTGTCTTGTTGAATTCTAATCCTACATTGTACTTTTTGTCTTCGTGGATCGATGTAAACTTTTTTTTACCCGTTCCCAAAAGCAATTGGCGTGTAGGGTATTTTGCGTGTAGGGTATTTGGCGTGTAGGGTATTTGGCGTGTAGCGTATTTGGCGTGTAGGGTATTTTGCTTCTAGGGTATTTGGCGTGTATTTGGCGTGTAGGGTATTTTGCTTGTAGGGTATTTTGCGTGTAGGGTATTTTGCTTGTAGGGTATGTAGCGTGTAGGGTATTTTGGCTTGTAGGGTATTTTGCGTGTAGGGTATTTTGCGTGTAGGGTATTTTGCTTGTAGGGTATTTGGCGTGTAGGGTATTTTGCTTGTAGGGTATTTGGTGTGTAGGGTATTTTGCGTGTAGGGTATTTTGCGTGTAGGGTATTTGGTTCGTGTAGGGTATTTGGCGTGTAGCGTTATTTTTTCCGCGTGTAGGGTATTTTTACACTGCGTGTAGGGTATTTGGCGTGTAGGGTATTTTGCGTGTAGGGTATTTGGCGTGTAGGGTATTTTCTAGCGTGTAGGGTATTTGGCGTGTAGGGTATTTTGCGTGTAGGGTATTTTGCATGTAGGGTATTTGGTGTGTAGGGTATTTTGCGTGTAGGGTATTTTGCGTGTAGGGTATTTGGGGTGTAGGGTATTTTGCGTGTAGATAATTTTGCGAGTAGGGTATTTGGCGTGTAGGGTATTTGGCGTGTAGCGTATTTGGCGTGTAGGGTATTTTGCGTGTAGGGTATTTGGCGTGTAGGGTATTTTGCGTGTAGGGTATTTGGCGTGTAGGGTATTTTGCGTGTAGGGTATTTGGCGTGTAGGGTATTTTGCGTGTAGGGTATTTTGCATGTAGGGTATTTGGTGTGTAGGGTATTTTGCGTGTAGGGTATTTTGCGTGTAGGGTATTTGGTGTGTAGGGTATTTTGCGTGTAGATAATTTTGCTTGTAGGGTATTTGGCGTGTAGGGTATTTTGCTTGTAGGGTATTTTGCGTGTAGGGTATTTTGCTTGTAGGGTATTTCGCATGTAGGGTATTTTGCGTGTAGGGTATTTTGCGTGTAGGGTATTTGGCGTGTAGGGTATTTGGCATGTAGCGTATTTGGCGTGTAGGGTATTTTGCGTATAGGGTATTTGGCGTGTAGTGTATTTTGCGTGTAGGGTATTTGGCGTGTAGGGTATTTTGCGTGTAGGGTATTTTGCGTGTAGGGTATTTTGCTTGTAGGGTATTTGGCGTGTAGGGTATTTTGCTTGTTGGGTATTTTGCGTGTAGGGTATTTTGCTAGTATGGTATTTGGCGTGTAGGGTATTTTGCTTGTAGGGTATTTTGCGTGTAGGGTATTTTGTGTGTAGGGTATTTTGCTTGTAGGGTATTTGGCGTGTAGGGTATTTGGCGTGTAGGGTATTTGGCGTGTAGGGTATTTTGCGTGTAGGGTATTTGACGTGTAGGGTATTTTGCGTGTAGGGTATTTGGCGTGTAGGGTATTTGGCGTGTAGGGTATTTGGCGTGTAGGGTATTTGGCGTGTAGGGTATTTGGCGTGTAGGGTATTTGGCGTGTAGGGTATTTGACGTGTAGGGTATTTGACGTGTAGGGTATTTGGCGTGTAGGGTATTTGGCGTGTAGGGTATTTTGCAACGTAGCCAATAGATAGAAATTGCACAAGAATAATACATTTATAGATTTGTTTACGGATGGTTTCTCTTTCAACCCAGCAGCCACCCACCGGCTCTTTATCCACACAATATTTTATGACCCTAAACCTTCCTGGCCTGCGGATAGCTGCAGCTGCACTCAGAGTGCAGGGAGTGAATGTGTGTGTGTGTGCTTGCATATACAGTATGTGTGTGTGTGTGTGTGTGTGTGTGTGTGTGTGTGTGTGTGTGTGTGTGTGTGTGTGTGTGTGTGTGTGTGTGTGTGTGTGTGTGTGTGTGTGTGTGTGTGTGTGTGTGTGTGTGTGTGTGTGTGTGTGTGTGTGTGTGTGTGTGTTGTGTGCCAACACAGGCTCACAGGGGAGGTGTCACACCTTTATTTATTCATCAACCTACTGGGATCCAGTAACGAGAGACAAGGTCACAACAGACACACATACACACGCGCACGTCCGGACACACACACGCATCCAGACGCCTCCATCCGTTCCTCTAGAAAATAAATGGCCACAAAAAGCCTTTAATGTACAGTGCTGCCAGGACGTGCCAACAGCTTATACTTTACCATTGGTGTTGTTCACACACACACACGCGCGCACACACACACCACAAACACCACACCATACACACACACACACCACACACACACACACCACACACACACACACCACACACACACACACTCCTGTTTGAGACTTGTTGGCTGCGAGTGGGCCCTGAACCTGCGCCCAGAAAACACACATACCCTATTAAACGCAGCCGGATCTGCAACATAGACCCTTTTAAAGACTGAGGATCAGCTGAATCAGCAGAGAGAGGCTGGAGGTTTAGACAAAACACACTCCTCTCTGTAACCATCAGACTAACTAACTAAAGCCAAACACAGAGAGATAAAAGACACACACACAAATAAACACACACACACACAGCCATCCAAGGCGAGGGGAAAACAGGCGTGAGCATCGGCATTAGTTCCTTAGCATCTGGCTTCTCTTTAAACCAAGTTACAAAAGAAGTAGTATGGTGAAGTAGCAGTGTTTGTGTTTGTCATCTGGTCAGTGCTTTGATAGCTGGCGGATGTGGAGGTCCAGACAGGGCAGCAGGGGAGAGACAGAGGGGCCACCGGAGGAGAGGAGAAGAGACAGAGGGGCCAGCGGAGGAGAGGAGGAGAGGGGGAGAGAGAGGAGAGAAAGAGAGAGAAAATGAAAGAGAGTAAAGGGGAGAGGGAGGATAGAGAGAGGAGGAGAGCAGCCAACCGCTGTCAGATACACAAACACAAACCACATGCAGCTGTTCAGCCTCTGCCACAGCAGAACATGAACCCCCCCACACACACACACACACACACACTCACACCGAGAAAGAGGCCCTAGAAACGACAAACACACAGCAAAGGCTCACAACAAAAAAAAACATATCCTGAGAGCGGTGGTTGAGAGTGTGTGTGTGTGTGTGTGTGTGTGTGTGTGTGTGTGTGTGTGTGTGTGTGTGTGTGTGTGTGTGTGTGTGTGTGTGTGTGTGTGTGTGTGTGTGTTCAGACAGAGAGAGCTAGCTGCTAGTAGTAAAAATAGCCCTCAAAATAGCCCTCTGTCAAACACTGTTAAACACTACTGACTGGACACACACACACACACACACACACACACACACACACACACACACACACACACACACACACACACACACACACACACACACACACACACACACACACACACACACACACACACACACACACACACACACACACACACTTGGATGGCTAATTCATCAGACCTCTACTGTCCCCTCCGTAATGGATAATGGAATGGGGACCGAGAATGTGTGTGTGTGTGTGTGAGGGGCGTCAGCATGTCTAATCTTACCCGGTCTCTTCTAAAGGACAGTCCTGTGCTCATCTCACAAGATCCAAGGTGGAAGCAGGGAGAGAGGGAGCGACAAAGGGAGTGGAGGGAGGGGGTCCAAGTCTGTTTGAAGTTTTCCGTCTGTCCACTAGAAACTCTGACTTCAAACGCTGTGTAGAATTATAAAGATGACCCCCCCTTTCTTTCTCTCTCTAGACACACACACACGCACACACACACACGCACGCACACACACACACACACACACACACACACACACACACACACACACACACACACACACACACACACACACACACACACACACACACACACACACACACACACACACACACACACACACACACACACAGGTGTGCAAGCATACACACACACACGCAAACACACAGAGTTTCTGTTTCTGCTCTCTAGTAAATCTCTCTATTGTTCTTGTGATGTCCGATCCAAGGCCAGATTTACTTTATACCTTCTAATGGTTATGGACTAGATTAAGGGAAGACAACCTGATCCTAGAGCTGCACTTAGGATCACTAGCTTAAAACAATATTTAGACAGGTAAATCATTGAGAAAAATTACTGGACCCCCCCCCCCCCTTTAAGAACAGGACTACATGACCCAAATCATTTTGGAGGTGTGTTTAAGGCGGGTCAGTAAGCTGTAAGGACAGGCTAATTGGGTAGCTGTAAGGACAGGCTAATTGGTAGCTGTAAGGACAGGCTAATTGGGTAGCTGTAAGGACAGGCTAATTGGGTAGCTGTAAGGACAGGCTAATTGGGTAGCTGTAAGGACAGGCTAATTGGGTACCTGTAAGGACAGGCTAATTGGGTAGCTGTAAGGACAGGCTAATTGGGTAGCTGTATGGACAGGCTAATTGGGTAGCTGTAAGGACAGGCTAATTGGGTAGCTGTAAGGACAGGCTAATTGGGTAGCTGTAAGGACAGGCTAATTGGGTAGCTGTAAGGACAGGCTAATTGGGTAGTGGGTTAAGAGGGGGGTGAGAGGTGAGGGGGTGGGGAGTCTGGCTCCTACAGGTCATATCAGTTCACAGGGTCTTACACACACACATGGTAGACGGAGAACTAAGACCAAAGGGTGTTTAAGATAATTTCAATATGTTGGGGTGGGGCTGACGGTGTGTCTAAACTACAAAAGGGAGGAGCTGAAACACACACACAGACACACAGACACACAGACACACACACACACACACACACACACACACACACACACACACACACACACACACACACACACACACACACACACACACACACACACACACACACACACACACACACACACACACACACACACACACACACAAACACTCACACTCACACTCCGAACGGATGGAGGCTAAGCCAAAGCATACAGTAGAGGAATGTATACTGAGCGGCTCTGACTAGACTAATGGCTGTGTCTGAGAGCAGAGCTAAATATCTGGGTGACTGAAGACGAGTTCTGATAACATCTCTAGTGCTGAACACGACTAAAACATCCACGTGGGTTATTGCTGAGCAGTACAGGTAATAGTTGCATCCTTGCTGTGAATTTGAGAACGCTTACATTTCTTTAGCCCCACCCCTCGACTGTACCAAAGAAAAGTGGCGGGGTGTCCACTGTGTTGTTCGAATCGCACACTGCCTCTTTAAAGTGAGAACATATTCATATTGCCTTGTTAAATGGATGCCTTACAGTTGTTAGTGTGAGGTCATACAAGTGGGTGTCTAATTACTTGTGTGTGAGCAACGAGTGCTGGCTAGTGTGTCGGAGTACATGTGTGTGAACAACGAGTGTTGTGCATGTGTGTGAGCGTGTCCATGTGCAAGTGTTTGCTAGTGTGTGAATATTTTTGCATGATCTGTGTGTGTGTGTGTGTGTGTGTGTGTGTGTGTGTGTGTGTGTGTGTGTGTGTGTGTGTGTGTGTGTGTGTGTGTGTGTGTGTGTGTGTGTGTGTGTGTGTGTGTGTGTGTGTGTGTGTGGGCATAATTAAGGGTGTGAATGTGACAGGCACAGTCGTAATGAGAACACCATGGAGAGAAAGAGAGAGAGAGAGAGGATAGAAAGAGAGACCACCAGACCACACACCCAATCTCCAGGAACCCACCCACAGCTGAGGTGACGCTCTAGCCCGCCCCGAGGGCCTCCCTCTGGGGCTGGCCTCCCCTCGCCGTGGGTGGTAGCCTGGGTTGCTGGTGGAAGAGGTGTGGATGGAGCTCACAGCCTTTATTAAACCCAGAGTAGTTAGCTTCTGGGGTTTGACGTGGGGCCCACACACGGCGACAGAGGCACAGGCAGGTCAATATGGGTGTGTGTGTGTGTGTGTGTGTGCGTGTGTGCGTGTGTGCGTGTGTGTGTGTGTGTGTGTGTGTGTGTGTGTGTGTGTGTGTGTGTGTGTGTGTGTGTGTGTGTGTGTGTGTGTGTGTGTGCGTGCGAGCAAGTGAGTGAGTGAGTGAGCGAGTGAGCGATTGAGTGAGTGTTGCTGTTAAGGAGTGACTGTAGTTTGAGGGAAGACATAGAAGACACAGATCAAAGTGTAAGAATATCGACGAATGACATTCAAGACAAAAGTGTGTGTGAGAGAGAAGGGGGTAGAACATGAGAGAGAAATTGGGAGAACAAGGGAGGGATATTAAGTGCAGGGCGGAGTGAGAGAAGGAGAAAGTGAGTGAGAGAAGGAGAAAGTGAGTGAGAGAAGGAGAAAGTGAGTGAGAGAAGGAGAAAGTGAGTGAGAGAAAGAGAAAGTGAGTGAGAGAAGGAGAAAGTGAGTGAGAGAAGGAGAAAGTGAGAGAGAGAAGGAGAAAGTGAGAGAGAGAAGGAGAAAGTTAGTGAGAGAAGGAGAAAGTGAGTGAGAGAAGGAGAAAGTGAGTGAGAGAAGGAGAAAGTGAGAGAGGCTCATTCTCCCACCATGCCAGCTGGGGATTCCACCTCTCCTCTCTCCTCTTCCCATCCTCCAGAGCTCCATCCTGGATAGGACCCAGCTTTGTCCCGCAGGTCCCTAGGGAGGGAGTCTGGCACAGACAGGGCCCTGGCTGCTCTGGCCCGGGGCCAGGACCCACGCGTGGGCCGCGGTGGCTAGGAAAACCCCAGGTTGAAAGGGGATCACCAGGCCCAAGGGTAATAGGCTCCAATAGGGCCTGGGATACTATTGTTCATTTCAGGCCTACGCTCTCTCCACACATCTGGTCGTCTATAATGAACGCGAAGTGACTGTATGTGTGTGTGTTTTTGTGAACATGTCCTCTCTATCAGTAACGGTGTGTGGTTAATATCACTGAGGAAGCCAAGGCAAGCCAGTAAAAAGTCATTTTAAAATCCTATGTTGTGATAATTGCATTGTTTGCTCTATAACCCATTAGTTCATAGACCACCATGATATACAACAAGGAAGTGACAACAAAAGGTCAACAGTCACACAGCGGCGGAATCAATTCAACTACACGTTGAGTAAAATTTGTGTCATTACAAAACCGGTGAAGTTCACAAAGCAAATATTGCATTAAAACAGTTGACCTGCAGCGGTCAAATGAGCTGATGTTTTTAACAGTTCACTTAACAACTAGAGATTTAAAACAGTTGACCTGCAGCAGTTCACTAAACAACTAGTGATTTAAAACAGTTGACCTGCAGCAGTCAAAGAGCTGATGTTTTTAACAGTTCACTAAACAGCTAGTGATTTAAAACAGTTGACCTGCAGCAGTTCACTAAACAACTAGTGATTTAAAACAGTTGACCTGCAGAGGTCAAAGAGCTGATGTTTTTAACAGTTCACTTAACAACTAGTGATTTAAAACAGTTGACCTGCAGCAGTTCACTAAACAACTAGTGATCTAAAACAGTTGACCTGCAGCAGTTCACTTAACAACTAGTGATTTAAAACAGTTGACCTGCAGCAGTTCACGAAACAACTAGTGATTTAAAACAGTTGACCTGCAGCGGTCAAAGAGCTGATGTTTTTAACAGTTCACTTAACAACTAGTTATTTAAAACAGTTGACCTGCAGCAGTTCACTAAACAACTAGTGATTTAAAACAGTTGACCTGCAGCAGTTCAGTAAACAACTAGTGATTTAAAACAGTTGACCTGCAGCAGTTCACTAAACAACGATTGATTTAAAACAGTTGACCTGCAGCTGTTATGCAGGTGAATGAGGACCCAAAAGCAACTTAACGAAAACGAGTCTTTATTCCAGTTTTAGACAAAGGTGATAATCCTGGATATTATCTTGGTGAAAGCAAAAACAGGAAAACTGAAATCCACTCGTCAGTAGAGAGGAATGACTGGAGACTCGACCACAGACTGCAGGTCGCTTCGGGAAGGCACCGGCCGTAGCTGACACTGACACCTGCTTACACGCAGCATCTGAAGAAGGTAAAACATGACAGGGCGAAACAAGGACACAGAACAGCGAACATCATACAAAGATCCGACAAGGACAGAAGCGGAAAACAGGGGGAGAAAAAGGGGCTCTAATCAGAGGGCAAAATAGGGGACAGGTGTGAAAAGAGTAAATGAGGTAGTTAGGAGAATGAGGAACAGCTGGGAGCAGGAACGGAACGATAGAGAGAGAGAGCGAGAGAAGGAGAGAGGGAGGGGAAGAGAGGGATAGAAAGAGGGAAAGAACCTAATAAGACCAGCAGAGGGAAACGAATAGAAGGGAAGCACAGAGACAAGACATGATAACCAATGACAAAACATGACAGTACCCCCCCCACTCACCGAGCGCCTCCTGGCGCACTCGAGGAGGAACCCTGGCGGCAATGGAGGAAATCATCAATCAACGAACGGTCCAGCACGTCCCGAGATGGAACCCAACTCCTCTCCTCAGGACCGTAACCCTCCCAATCCACTAAGTACTGGTGACCACGTCCCGAGAACGCATGTCCATGATCTTCCGTACCTTGTAAATAGGTGCGCCCTCGACAAGGACGGGGGGAGGGAAGACGAACGGGGGCGCGAAGAAAAGGCTTAACACAGGAGACATGGAAGACAGGGTGGACGCGACGAAGATGTCGCGGAAGAAGCAGTCGCACAGCGACAGGATTGACGACCTGAGAGACACGGAACGGACCAATGAACCGCGGAGTCAACTTGCGAGAAGCTGTCGTAAGGGGAAGGTTACGAGTGAAAAGCCACACTCTCTGACCGCGACAATACCTAGGACTCTTAATCCTACGTTTATTGGCGGCTCTCACAGTCTGCGCCCTGTAACGGCAAAGTGCAGACCTGACCCTCCTCCAGGTGCGCTCACAACGTTGGACAAAAGCCTGAGCGGAGGGAACGCTGGACTCGGCGAGCTGGGACGAGAACAGAGGAGGCTGGTACCCAAGACTACTCTGAAACGGAGATAGCCCGGTAGCAGACGAAGGAAGCGAGTTGTGAGCGTATTCTGCCCAGGGGAGCTGTTCTGCCCAAGACGCAGGGTTTCTAAAAGAAAGGCTGCGTAATATGCGACCAATCGTCTGATTGGCCCTTTCTGCTTGACCGTTAGACTGGGGATGAAAACCGGAAGAGAGACTGACGGAAGCACCAATCAAACGACAGAACTCCCTCCAAAACTGTGACGTGAATTGCGGACCTCTGTCTGAAACGGCGTCTAACGGGAGGCCATGAATTCTGAACACATTCTCAATGATGATTTGTGCCGTCTCCTTAGCGGAAGGAAGCTTAGCGAGGGAATGAAATGTGCCGCCTTAGAGAACCTATCGACAACCGTAAGAATCACAGTCTTCCCCGCAGATGAAGGCAGACCGGTAATAAAGTCTAAGGCGATGTGAGACCATGGTCGAGAAGGAATGGGAAGCGGTCTGAGACGCCCGGCAGGAGGAGAGTTACCTGACTTAGTCTGCGCGCAGTCCGAACAAGCAGCCACGAAACGGCGTGTGTCACGCTCCTGAGTAGGCCACCAAAACCGCTGGCGAATAGAAGCAAGCGTACCCCGAACGCCGGGGTGGCCAGCTAACTTGGCAGAGTGAGCCCACTGAAGAACAGCCAGACGAGTAGAGACAGGAACGAAAAGAAGGTTTCTAGGACAAGCGCGCGGCGACGCAGTGTGAGTGAGTGCTTGCTTTACCTGTCTCTCAATTCCCCAGACAGTCAACCCGACCACACGCCCTTCAGGGAGAATCCCCTCGGGGTCGGTAGAAGCCACAGAAGAACTAAAGAGACGGGATAAGGCATCAGGCTTGGTGTTCTTATTACCCGGGCGATAAGAAATCACGAACTCGAAAGGAGCGAAAAACAACGCCCAACGAGCTTGACGTGCATTAAGTCGTTTGGCAGAACGGATGTACTCAAGGTTCTTATGGTCAGTCCAAACGACAAAAGGAACGGTCGCCCCCTCCAACCACTGTCGCCATTCGCCTAGGGCTAAGCGGATGGCGAGCAGTTCGCGGTTACCCACATCATAGTTGCGTTCCGATGGCGACAGGCGATGAGAAAAATAAGCGCAAGGATGGACCTTATCGTCAGAATGGAAGCGCTGGGATAGAATGGCTCCCACGCCCACCTCTGAAGCGTCAACCTCGACAATGAATTGTTTAGTGACGTCAGGAGTAACAAGGATAGGAGCGGATGTAAAACGCTTCTTGAGGAGATCAAAAGCTCCCTGGGCGGAACCGGACCACTTAAAACACGTCTTGACAGAAGTAAGAGCTGTGAGAGGGGCAGCAACTTGACCGAAATTACGAATGAAACGCCGATAGAAATTAGCGAAACCTAGAAAGCGCTGCAACTCGACACGTGACTTTGGAACGGGCCAATCACTGACAGCCTGGACCTTAGCGGGATCCATCTGAATGCCTTCAGCGGAAATAACAGAACCGAGAAATGTGACAGAGGAGACATGAAAGGCGCAATTCTCTAAAAGGCGCTGGAGTACACGTCGAACGTGCTGAACATGAATCTCGAGTGACGGTGAAAAAATCAGGATATCGTCAAGGTAGACGAAAACAAAGATGTTCAGCATGTCTCTCAGTACGTCATTAACTAATGCCTGAAAGACAGCTGGAGCATTAGCGAGACCGAACGGCAGAACCCGGTATTCAAAATGCCCTAACGGAGTGTTAAACGCCGTTTTCCACTCGTCCCCCTCTCTGATGCGCACGAGATGGTAAGCGTTACGAAGGTCCAACTTAGTAAAGAACCTGGCTCCATGCAGAATTTCGAAGGCTGACGACATAAGGGGAAGCGGATAACGATTCTTAACCGTTATGTCATTCAGCCCTCGATAATCCACGCAGGGGCGCAGAGTACCGTCCTTTTTCTTAACAAAAAAAAAACCCCGCTCCTGCGGGAGAGGAAGAAGGCACCACGGTACCGGCGTCGAGAGAAACAGACAAATAATCCTCGAGAGCCTTACGTTCGGGAGCCGACAGAGAGTATAGTCTACCCCGAGGGGGAGTGGTCCCCGGAAGGAGATCAATACAACAATCATACGACCGGTGAGGAGGAAGGGAGTTGGCTCTGGACCGACTGAAGACCGTGCGCAGATCATGATATTCCTCCGGCACTCCTGTCAAATCACCAGGTTCCTCCTGAGAAGAGGGGACAGAAGAAACAGGAGGGATAGCAGACATTAAACACTTCACATGACAAGAAACGTTCCAGGATAGGATAGAATTACTAGACCAATTAATAGAAGGATTATGACATACTAGCCAGGGATGACCCAAAACAACAGGTGTAAAAGGTGAACGAAAAATCAAAAAGGAAATGGTCTCACTGTGGTTACCAGATACTGTGAGGGTTAAAGGTAGTGTCTCACATCTAATACTGGGGAGAAGACTACCATCTAAGGCGAACATGGGCGTGGGCTTCCCTAACTGTCTGAGAGGAATGTCATGTTTCCGAGCCCATGCTTCGTCCATAAAACAACCCTCAGCCCCAGAGTCTATCAAGGCACTGCAGGAAGCAGCCGAACCGGTCCAGCGTAGATGGACCGACAAGGTAGTACAGGATCTTGATGGAGAGACCTGAGTAGTAGCGCTCACCAGTAGCCCTCCGCTTACTGATGAGCTCTGGCTTTTACTGGACATGAAATGACAAAATGTCCAGCAGAACCACAATAGAGGCAAAGGCGGTTGGTGATCCTCCGTTCCCTCTCCTTAGTCGAGATGCGAATACCTCCCAGCTGCATGGGCTCAGTCTCTGAACTGGAGGGAGGAGATGGTTGAGATGCGGAGAGGGGGAACACCGTTAACGCGAGCTCTCTTCCACGAGCTCGGTGACGAAGATCTACCCGTCGTTCTATGCGGATGGCGAGTGCAATCAAAGAGTCCACGCTGGAAGGAACCTCCCGGGAGAGAATCTCATCTTTAACCTCAGCGTGGAGTCCCTCCAGAAAACGAGCGAGCAACGCCGGCTCGTTCCAGTCACTGGAGGCAGCAAGAGTGCGAAACTCTATAGAGTAATCCGTTATGGATCGATCACCTTGACATAGGGAAGCCAGGGCCCTAGAAGCCTCCCTACCAAAAACTGAACGATCAAAAACCAGTATCATCTCCTCTTTAAAGTTCAGATAATTGTTAGAACACTCAGCCCTTGCCTCCCAGATTGCTGTGCCCCACTCCCGAGCCCGACCAATAAGGAGTGAAATGACGTAAGCAATCCGAGCTCTCTCTCTTGAGTATGTGTTGGGTTGGAGAGAGAACACAATATCACACTGGGTGAGAAAGGAGCGGCACTCAGTGGGCTGCCCAGAGTAACATGGTGGGTTATTAACCCTAGGTTCCGGAGACTCGGAAGACCAGGAAGTAGCTGGTGGCACGAGACGAAGACTCTGAAACTGTCCTGAGAGGTCGGAAACCTGGGCGGCCAGGGTCTCAACGGCATGACGAGCAGCAGACAATTCCTGCTCGTGTCTGCCGAGCATTGCTCCCTGGATCTCGACGGCAGTGTTGCGAGAATCCGTAGTCGCTGGGTCCATTCTTGGTCGGATCTTTCTGTTATGCAGGTGAATGAGGACCCAAAAGCAACTTAACGAAAACAGAGTCTTTATTCCAGTTTTAGACAAAGGTGATAATCCTGGATATTATCTTGGTGAAAGCAAAAACAGGAAAACTGAAATCCACTCGTCAGTAGAGAGGAATGACTGGAGACTCGACCACAGACTGCAGGTCGCTTCGGGAAGGCACCGGCCGTAGCTGACACTGACACCTGCTTACACGCAGCAGCTGAAGAAGGTAAAACATGACAGGGCGAAACAAGGACACAGAACAGCGAACATCATACAAAGATCCGACAAGGACAGAAGCGGAAAACAGGGGGAGAAATAGGGGCTCTAATCAGAGGGCAAAATAGGGGACAGGTGTGAAAAGAGTAAATGAGGTAGTTAGGAGAATGAGGAACAGCTGGGAGCAGGAACGGAACGATAGAGAGAGAGAGCGAGAGAAGGAGAGAGGGAGGGGAAGAGAGGGATAGAAAGAGGGAAAGAACCTAATAAGACCAGCAGAGGGAAACGAATAGAAGGGAAGCACAGAGACAAGACATGATAACCAATGACAAAACATGACAGCAGCAGTTCACTAAACAACTAGTGATTTAAAACAGTTGACCTGCAGCGGTCAAAGAGCTGATGTTTTTAACAGTTCACTTAACAACTAGTGATTTAAAACAGTTGACCTACAGCAGTTCACTAAACAACTAGTGATTTAAAACCGTTGACCTGCAGCAGTTCACTAAACAACTAGTGATTTAAAACAGTTGACCTGCAGCAGTTCACTAAACAACTAGTGATTTAAAACCGTTGACCTGCAGCAGTTCACTAAACAACTAGTGATTTAAAACAGTTGACCTGCAGCGGTCAAAGCGCTGATGTTTTTAACAGTTCACTAAACAACTAGTGATTTAAAACAGTTGACCTGCAGCAGTTCACTAAACAACTAGTGATTTAAAACAGTTGACCTGCAGCAGTCAAAGAGCTGATGTTTTTAACAGTTCACTAAACAACTAGTGATTTAAAACAGTTGACCTGCAGCAGTTCACTAAACAACTAGTGATTTAAAACAGTTGACCTGCAGCAGTTCACTAAACAACTAGTGATTTAAAACCGTTGACCTGCAGCAGTTCACTAAACAACTAGTGATTTAAAACAGTTGACTTGCAGCGGTCAAAGAGCTGATGTTTTTAACAGTTCACTAAACAACTAGTGATTTAAAACAGTTGACCTGCAGCAGTTCACTAAACAACTAGTGATTTAAAACAGTTGACCTGCAGCAGTTCACTAAACAACTAGTGATTTAAAACAGTTGACCTGCAGCGGTCAAAGAGCTGATGTTTTTAACAGTTCACTAAACAACTAGTGATTTAAAACAGTTGACCTGCAGCAGTTCACTAAACAACTAGTGATTTAAAACAGTTGACCTGCAGCAGTTCACTAAACAACTAGTGATTTAAAACAGTTGACCTGCAGCGGTCAAAGAGCTAATGTTTTTAACAGTTCACTAAACAACTAGTGATTTAAAACAGTTGACCTGCAGCAGTTCACTAAA